>NW_016818029.1:1231009-1251541 GCF_001698545.2 Rhinopithecus bieti | reverse complement strand
TCTGTATTTCCTGAATTTGAATGTTGGCCTGCCTTGCTAGGTTGGGGAAGTTCTCCTGGATAATACCCTGAAGCGTGTTTTCCAACTTGGTTCCATTCTCCCAATCACTTTCAGGTACACCAATCAGAAGTAGATTTGGTCTTTTCACATAGTCCCATATTTCTTGGAGGCTTTGTTCATTTCTTTTTATTCTTTTTTTCTCTAAATGTCTCTTCTCACTTCATTTCATTCAATTGATCTTCAATCACTGATACTCTTTCTTCCAGTTGATCGAATCAGCTACTGAAGCTTGTGCATGCATCACATAGTTCTCGTGCCATGGTTTTCAGCTCCATCAGTTCATTTAAGGTCTTCTCTACGCTGTTTATTCTAATTAGCCATTCATCTAATCTTTTTTCAAGGTTTTTAGCTTCTTTGCGATGGGTTCAAACATCCTCCTTTAGCTTGGAGAAGTTTGTTATTACCAATCGTCTGAAGCCTTCTTCTCTCAACTCATCAAAGTCATTCTCCATCTAGCTTTGCTCCATTGCTGGCAAGGAGCTGCATTCCTTTGGAGGAGAAGAGGTGCTCTGATTTTTAGAATTTTCAGCTTTTCTGCTCTGGTTTCTCCCCATCTTTGTGGTTTTATCTACCTTTGGTCTTTGATGATGGTGATGTACAGACGAGGATTTGGTGTGGATGTCCTTTCTGTTTGTTAGTTTTCCTTCTAACAATCAGGACCCTCCATGGCAGGTCTGTTGGAGTTTGCTGGAGGTCCATTCAGACCCTGTTTGCCTGGGTATCACCAGCAGAGGCTGCAGAACAGCAAATATTGCAGAACAGCAAATGCTGCTGTCTGATCCTTCCTCTGGAGGCTTAATCTCAGAGGGGCACCCAGCTGTATGACGTGTCAGTCAGCCCCTACTGGGAGATGTCTCCCAGTTAGGCTACTTGGGGGTCAGGGACCCACTTGAGGAGGCAGTGTGTCCATTATCAGATCTCAAACTCCATGCTGGAAGAACTACTACTCTCTTCAAAGCTGTCAGGCAGGGACATTTAAGTCTGCAGAAGTTTCTGTTGCCTTTTGTTCAGCTATGCCCTGCCCTCAGAGGTGGAGTCTACAGAGGCAAGCAGGCCTCCTTGAGCTGTGGTGGGCTCCACCCAGTTCGAGCTTCCTGGCTGCTTTGTTTACCTACTCAAGCCTCAGGAATGGCAGACGCCCCTCCCCCAGCCTTGTTGCCAACTTGCAGCTTGATCTCAGACTGGTATGCTAGTAGTGAGTGAGGCTCCGTGGGTGTGTGACCCTCCAAGCCAGGCACGGGATATAATCTCCTGGTGTGCCATTTGCTAAGACCGTTGGAAAAGCACAGTATTAGGGTGGGAGTGCCCTGATTTTCCAGGTACCATCTGTCATGACTTCCTTTGGCTAAGAAAGGGAATTCCCTGACCCCTTAGACTTCCTGGGTGAGGCGATGGCCCATCCTGCTTCAGCTCACACTCCATGGGCTGCACCCACTGTCCGACAAGCCCCAGTGAGATGAACTCAGTACCTCAGTTGGAAATGCAGAAATCACCCGTCTCTTGCATTGCTCACACTGAGAGCTGTAGACTGGAGCTGTTCCTATTTGGCCATCTTGGAACCTCCCCTCTCCCCAATATTTATATAGTTTCAAAGTACTTCCCTACAAAATCCTTCATTATTACAAAGGGATAAAGAGAATCTTCACAGTGGAAAAACCTGACTATACCACTTTAATAATGGTCATGATTACCAGTAGTGGGATAAATCAACACTGAGTCCCACCTGATACGATTCAGTGAGAATATGGTATCACTTCTATGATATTCCTATCAAAATGCATAATCTAAATCAAACCATAAGAAAACATCAAAGATACAAAAAGTAAGGAACATTCAACAAAATAACTGGTCTGTCATCTATAAAAGTCTCAATATAAAGTCAAGGAAGACTGAGGAACATTCCAAGCTGAGGGAGACGGCAGAAACGTGACAGCTACAGGTGATGCATGATCCTTTGCTAGATCCTTTTCTCTAAAGGACATGATTGAGACAATTGGCCAAACTTAAATTGAGTCTGATGAGATGGCAGTAATTTCTCAGTGTTGAATTCCTGGTTTAGATGTTGGAGAATGTCCTTGTCTGTAAGAATTACACACTGAAATAGCTGGAAGTGACAGGGATTTACATCAGCTCCTTACTCTTAAGTGTGTCAGAGGAAAAAAAAGTTTGTTATGCTACTCTGCTTTTCTCCAGGTTTGAAATTATTTCATATTAAAAAATAAAACTCATGTAACAAACAGTAGTGCAGACACAGCTGAGTGAATTAATTATTTGGAACCTAGAGCACAAACTATTTTAAAACAAATGGAATTAAAATATTGGACAAAGACAAAGAAAATGAGTGGAAGACTTCAGAGTTAAGGATTTCGAAGGGCCTTACATTGTTTCAGAGCAAGATAGATGTGCTATTTAATTTCACAATTTAAGAAGTCACATAAAAATTTAAAGGTAATATAGAGTAGAAAAGAATGAAAACTTTCATGCTCATAGAGGAGAAAATGAGTAATAACAAAAACATGATCCATCTTCTAGAAAGCTGCATGGAAGAAAAAAGCCATAGAAACTGAATAAGTATGTAAGGATGATTAAAATAATAAAAGTTGGCAACACTGTAATAAACATCCTTTGATATAAACCTCTCTGTCTTTCTCTCTCTCTCTCTCTTTCTCTCTCTCTCTATATATAAAATGTACTTAAACATTATATAATAATTGATATTAATATAGTTTCAAAGTACTTTCCTACAAAATCTGTATTAATTACAAAGGGATAAAGAGTATCTTCACTGTGGAAAAACCTGACAGTGCCATTTTAACTGATCACCAGAAATGTTACAAATTAACAACAAGTGCTACCTGATAGGATATTATATAAATGTCCTTAGACATTATATTATGTAAGTGTTCTATATTTTATAAAACGTCCTCAGAATCCCTGGAAATAGAATTGCTATGTTAAAATTTACTTACACAATTTTATTACAGACACATTAATGTCTCAATTCATTAACAAGTAAACAAAGGTTTTACTTAGCAAACTATAACTTTTCTATTTAAAAAATGTAACTGCATTTACTGTCCTCCCCCCTATCAGTGAGTCTCCACCACACTATCCTCTACCTACTCTCACAACATGCCAACCTCTTTCTTGCCCTAGGGCCTTTGTAAATGCTGTTCCTTGTGTCTGGATTGGTCTCCCATTTTCCCCCATCCTCCCTTCATAAACTCACTCCTTTTGGTCTTCCCATAATTGCCACCTCCCCGGTGAAGTCCTCATTGACGTTCCTGGGAGATCACCTCCCATGCACCCCACAGCCACACTTTGTGCAAAAAAAAGTTCAACAACATTCTCTCCTAAAATTGAGGAGTTTAGTGTCACCTTCTTATGTTAATTTTTATAGAGCAGTCTTGTGACACACTATATTCCATTTTTTTCTTTCATAAGTCAAGCTGCTAAGTGCTAATAAAACACGTAATAAAAAGGTAAATGGTCTCTGTATTAATCTTAAGTACTGCTGCCTGTAATATGATTTTTAAAGCTATATTCTCAAATTACAGAAACCCCATGGGGCTGATTGTCAATGTCTTTCATACATAAGAAAGCTTCACTGTGGCTGTCATATAACTTATGCCAAATCTGTTTTCTCCTCCTTAAAAAAATGTTTTAAAAAACTTTTTCTAAACATTTTCATGAAGTTAGTGCTGGTCTAAGGAGCCACACTAAAGCATTCATAACCTCGGCTTAATCACTAGAAAAACACTTTCTTATAGCATTGATCGACCTCACATTTATTTCAGAAAATCCACAGTTTTCTTGTAAATAAGCATCTAATGGTGTTGAAAATTGTTGCCATTTCCAGCAGGAAGTGACCTAGGACTCTTAGAAAGCAACTGCCTTTAAGGGTCTGGTGATGACCACTGGGCATGAGCTGGTGAATGATTAACATTTTTAGATTTGTCCGTAGTATTTAAGATGTTCAGAGTGTTTTACAATCCCTTTTCTTAGTCATAACTCATAGGCTTGTGAAGGAGGCAGCTCCTGTCATTATTGCTTTGCTATTTGGAGGCTGATCCACAGGAAGGTTAAATACCGTTTCCAAGGTCACCGAGAGTTTTCCTGACAGCCTACTTAAGCATTCATTGCTGCTGACACAGGGCTCTAGGGAAAAGGAAACAGAGGGGGCGAGGAAAAGCCCTAAGCTACGATGAGAACACAACATCATAAGCACATCACTGGGGATAGCCTTTCTCGTGTGCTACTAAAGACCACTATGCCAGCAAACATCCAATTATGTCTGATTCTTGCTAATATTAAATAACATTCTCAGGATTCCTGGGAAACAGCAAAACTATACACTGACATAGAATAGGAGGAGGATGAAAGTACATTGACTTTTTCATACCTACCCAGATGTACTGTTTATTTTCTATTTATTGTATGCTAATACTAACACACGTAAGCTTATATTTTTAAATGCTAATGGAATCCTATCACATGTGCTGAAAACAGTAGGCATAGCTTAGTTTTTCTATCTAAGGGCCACAGGTAGGCTTTTATTGTCAAAGGAAGACTCTCACTTTTCAGAGTACAAATTGAATATCCCATATTCGAAACCCCTGGGACCAGAACTGTTTCAGTTTTCAATATTTTTAAATTTTGGAATACTTGCATATACATAGTGAGATATCTTGAGGTGTCTAAAGTCAAAACACAAAATTCATTTATGTATCATACACACTTTATATACATATCCTGAAGGTAATTTTATACAATATTTTTAATAATTTTATGCATGAAACAAAGTTTTGACTGCATTTTGGCTGATAGCCGTCACATGAGGTCAGGTGTGAAAATTTCCACTTGTGGCGTCATGTCAATGCTCAAAAAAGTTTCAAATTTTGGAGCATTTCACATTTCAGATTTTTTGATGAGAGATGCTCAACCATAGATGCACACTATGTTCAGAAAGGTTAACATCACACGGCTATTCAGTGCACCTTTCCCCCAGTTCAGCGCTCCTCCGTCCCAAGCGGTGTGTCTCCCTGTGGCCATCCCCTGCTGGGCACTACTGATACATGTAAGTATGTGAAAAACAACATCCATAAGGAAAGGTTAATTTGGAGAAAATCCTAAGTGGAGGAATCTATCAGCAACAAGAGTTAATAATCAACTGCAGGTGATTTGGGTAAATGTGAAAATACCCTGAGATCACATAGTCTGAAGACCTTTAAGGAGAGGAACTCATCATTGCTCAGTAGTCACCAATCCCAGTTTACTTCTTATCCTAAAAACATGGACAAAGGGGAGGTTGGAAACCCAGATTGGCCCTGGAGGCCAGCCAGCTGTGACTTCCATTCTAGGCTCTTAGTCCTCATAATAATTTGTTTAATCAGACTGCCTTCTTCTGCACAAGGAATGGGGGAGTAATGGATATTTCTCACTGAGAAAGCAAAGTAATAGTGTACAGATCAGATCTCTAGTCTTAGTTCCAGATACTGACTTATTTTCAGTACACCGTGGCTTAAGAACACATCAATCATAAAAAATGTGGCAGCTTTAATGAGTTAATGTTGTCTAAACTGGAGTGGAAAGAATGCCAGGATAGAACCTAGGGCTTCTGAGTAGATTTGGACCTTCAGTAAATTTCTTTCAGTCACCCCATACTCTAGACAGAGGCCAAGAATGGCCCTTTGATTCCTGTCTTCAGCAGCAAACCAAAGACTTTTTCACTGTGGTGTTTTGGGGTTTGGTTTGTTTTCCCTGAACCCTGTGACCATGACTTTCCTAGCATGTGATAGAGTTCATTGTCTTTCTGCTGAGCTCTCCAATTGGTCCCCACAGAACACATTTGGCACCCACAGCAACACAGGCAGACCACAAAGCCTCCAGAATGAGGAAATGTTGGAAGCAAATAATATATTCAACTGAGCATTCTTCCTGGCAGTGGGAGCAAGAGCCTGATTTAGACCTTAAAACTTAGTGGCAACGACAAATAGGCATTGGCTTGGAAAATCCACCTCCCATCAGGCTAAACAAGGCAAGTAATATGAAAATAAGTTTGATGTATTTACAAAATCTCTCTAAATTTTCTTTTTAATGGTCACACTGTCAGGCCACTTTCATGGAATCATTCAGTTCTGCATCCCTTGTGTGGGATCCAGAGCTCTTTGTATCTTTGACTGCCTCCCGGCACCTGAGGGTCAAGTATCCCACTGAGAACTTGGAAAGAGAAGCCAAGAAGATTTGGAGCTGGTGTGGGTGACTGTCGAGCACAGATGGCCAGTTATCAATGTAATCTGTGTATCTGGGAGGCATGTGCTATAAGAAGGCAGCTGCTAAACCAAATGAATCAAGCCACAGTTTTTAAGAAGGAAAAGTGTAGATTGGAAAAGGATAAAAGTTTTGAATTTATGCATCTGTGCAGGGCTATGATCAATGCTTAGAAAATTAGGATTATATGCACTGATGGAGGGTTTTCCCAAAGTGCAACCCTATGGGAGGTCAGAGCGATAATCCATTTCATTTCACTGGCAGAGGTGGGAGAGGGCATTTAACAAGGTCAGCTTTAACACTGTTTTCCTGTTATGCTGAATATGTTATGTTACTACTGATGCTGTTTTGGAATAAGGTTGTAAGTCTAGGTTTAAAAGAAGGTATTGACCTGTCATTTTGCTATAGAAGTGGAGCAGAGATTGCTTTTATTCAATTTATTGATCACTTAGATGTGTGACTTCATCTGTATGGCTGGATAAATTCTGGATTTTCTATTTATCCATGGTTTAATCCATAATGTTACTGGAAAATGAGCCAACATTACTTTGTTCTGGCTGTGTGCACAGCACTGAATTCTAATTGTGTTTCTCAATCTAAACCCCAGAATGAAAACTGCCAAGATCAATTCATTTTGATAAATCAACTGTTTCTGATGGCCATCTACACTGAACTGCAGCTGCTGTGGGTTTTTTTCCCTAACAAAATGATTATGAAGTAAATGTGCTCCAACTATAGTTCACATTGTTTAATGAATTGCTCTGGGAAGCTCTGTGAAGACTTTTGATCAATTATTGTGTGCAAATTGTTTAAAAGGAAATACATCATAATTAGGCTAACAAATCTTCTGTGATGCTGCCTCTCCTGATGAATAAATTTTGTGTAGATAGAGGGGTAGACACATAGGGGTACTTTGCATTTTTCTCTTTATTGATTTTCATACATTATAATATGATGGATTAACCAACACTGGCTCACAATTGCTCTTTGTCCGAAGTTTAATGGAGGAAAAAATAATACCTTTTAATCCCTTTTAAAAATCTCCTATAAGTGTGAGACAGATAAGCATATGGTCATCAAGCAATACTACTGAGAACATTCACCTAGATCAAAATGAGGAAATGGATTTCAGCTGTCACTGTCATGTCATTATAGCCCCCCCTTAACTGCATTTATGTTGCCAAGAGGAATCCTCACCAGATCAAAATGATTGGAATGAGGCCCAAGACAGCTGTGGCCTAGATAAAGAAAACCAAATGATTTTCAGTCTCCTGGATACCAAGAAACAGGATATGTCATTGATGGCCAGTTAGTGATCTTGTTCTACACTCAGTACTGCTCATCTGAGTGTGACACTTTCTGTATCGTCATTGGACTACTGTTACTCATTACAGTTTAAAGAGAAATTTATTCCATTTTCTTTAAAGCCTTCTACTGCAAAGTTTGTGACTCAGACATCAAGTAATACCCAAATAATATAGAGAGTATGATTCTGGATTTATTAAAATTTGACCTTGTATGTTATATAAAAGGGGGAAAATGACTACATGGAGATAAAGGTTTTAGTCAAACCTCTCACAGGAAGTTTTGGGCATTGATAAGAAATTCGCCATTTTTAGCTACCTATGTTTAAAAACACTGTTAGTGTTTTGCTCTATGAGATGAAACTTCATGAATTAAAAACTATGTGGTGCCAGTCACGGTGGCTCACACCTGTAATTCCAGAACTTTGGGAGGGTGAGGCAGGCGCATCACTTGAGGCCAGGAGTTCCAGACCAGCCTGGCCAACATGATGAAACCCCATCTCTACTAAAATATATATACACACACATATATATGTATGTGTGTGTATATATATACACATATGCAAAAATTAGCCAGAGTTGGGGGTGCATGCCTGTAATCCCAGCTACTCAGGAGGCTGAGGCACAAAACTGCTTGAACCTGGGAGGCGAAGGTTGCAATGAGCCAAGATCACACCACTGCACTCCAGCTTGGGCAACAGAGCAAGACTCTGTCTCTAACAAAAAACCAACCAAACAAACAAACAAAAAAACTATGTGGGTTTGATGAGTGTTGGCATGATCAAAGTCATTTGGACTCTATGTTCAAACAAATAAAAGGGAGTCTCTGAGACTTGGGGATGGTATGTTTCTTAGGAAAAATCTGTGTAACATCATCTCCTGTCCCATAAAAAAAAAGGAGGGGGGGCTGGGCATGGTGGTTCACACCTGTAATCCCAACATTTTGGGTGGCCAAGATGGAAGGATTGCTTGAAGCCAGGAGTTCAAGAGCAGCCTGGGCAACATAATGAGACTCCATCTCTATAAAATATATATTTTAAAATTAGTCAGATGTGGTGGTAAACACCTGTAGTCTCAGCTACTTGGGAGGCTGAGGTGGGAGGATCACTTGAGCCCTGGAGATTGATGCTACAGTGAGTTATAATCACACCACTGCACTCCAGCCTGGGTGACAGAGGGAGATCCTGTCTCAAACAAAAAAGCCAAAAAGAGTTCCTTTAAATGAACTTCATTTTCCCTGGCCAGTGAGTGATCTTGTTCTTTTCAAAGGGGCTTTCCCTAAGGAACTCTCAAGCCTCCTAGAGTTTCTTATTCCCCTAAGTTCTTGTCCTTCTCTGTAATAAAGCTGCTCTCTCCCTAAAATAAAATATAATAACATCATATATGCAATAATTTTTTTAATGTAATGTCTTTAGAAGACCAGTATTTTAAAAGTCAAATCATTAGTAACCTAACAGTGTGCTTAACCTTTCTTTTGTCATAGAACACATGAAGTTTATGTTTGCACAGACAAGTTGGCTTGAGGTCAGGGCCTCAGGCCCTGCCCCACTGAGGACTGAGAGCATAAATACCTCAGACACACTGTAAGCCATTCATGTGGGAAGGGTTCGCTGTCCAGTAGAGGTTGCTTTTTCTGTCATGCTATCTGTTGATGTCTATTAACCCCTTCTCAGAATATTTTTAAATGCATGAAATAAAATGTATAGGATTGGAAAGGAAATTGATTATATAGAAATACAGTTAGCAAATATTTTAAAACAAATGTATGATATAATAATATACATACTTCTTTATTGAAGCATCAAATAAGATCAGTGGCAACTTCAAAGTAGTTGTAAGTATAAGTAATTTTCAATGTATTTGCAACCATTACATTGTAATATGAAAATATTGTTTTTGCTATTAGAGACCTAGTCATGGGTGTTGCTAATACTACAGAGGTTTGTAGCCTATATTTATAGTTGAGGGAGATGACAAGTTTTGAGAGAAAGTAAAGATGCAATTTTTTCAAATGCCAACTCATGGACTCCTAAGACTTTTTCCCCTAAGAAAACTCTGCTTTAGAAGAGGAAAGCTACAGGAAAATGTTTCTATTGCACTCTCTTCTTCCCTGTCTCCAGACTTTCCCTGAATCATTCAAAGTCCCTTTACCTATATTCTTTTTTTCTTCGGTTTTCTCTATATTTTTTAATCTTTGAATTAGTCTTTTTTCATTATTATCTTCCAAATTCCTTCCATTCTTTTCCTTCACTTCATTTCCTTTCCTCCCTTTCCATAATTCATTTCTCAATACACTTAGCACATGAGCAGGTACATCAGGGCAAGCCCTTGAATGAGTCTGTCCATAGCACACAGTAGAAGTTTGATCAAAGAGGAAAATGCACCAAGAAATGCAGCCAAGGTATAGGAGGGATTCACCTTGCTCCAAGCCAGGCCCTTTGTCCTAAGTAAAAAAAAAAAAAAAAAAAAAAAAAACGAGAAAAGAAAGTAGTTTTACTGCTTAGGATAAAAGTGGGCAATTGTCTGTTTACCTTAGTCAATATACAGTCAGTAAAATTACCTAATCATCAAAGTAGAATATTTGCAGTCATTTTTATCACATAAATATGTTCTTCCTGTAGATTAAGTTTCCATTAGTTAATCTCATATCTTAATAGAAGTTATTATCATTAACAAACCCTAAAAATATTTATAGACAGTCAAGATTATGAGAAAGTATAAGCATTTAAAATTGTTCTCCACATACCTCAAATACACAACCATACGTTGGTACTGAAAAATATCGTAACACCACACTCATTTACCACCCTCCTGCTCAAATGATATTCTGGATAAAACTTGTATGATTAGGCCGGTATGGTGGCTCATGTCTGTAATCCCAGCACTTTGGGAGGCCAAGGTGGGTGGATCATGAGGTCAAGAGTTCGAAATCAGCCTGGCCAAGATGGTGAAACCCCGTCTCTACTAAAAATTAAAAAAATTAGCCAGACATGGTGGCAGGTGCCTGTAATCCCAGTTATTCGAGAGGCTGAGGCAGGAGAATCACTTGAACCCGGGAGGTGGAGGTTGCTGTGCGCCAAGATCATGACACTGTACTCCAGCCTGGGCGACAGAGTGAGACTCCATCTCAAAAACAAACAAACAAAAAACTTGTATGATTATGCTCTTAGAGGCCATGAATTATCTGCTTGATCTCTTGGGGCTGCCACTGAGTAATCCAGAAGACCATTAAATTCCCCAGTAAGGGCCGGGGGCAGTAGCTCACGCCTGTAATCCCAGCACTTTGGGAGGCCGAGGCGGGTGAATTGCCTGAGATCGGGAGTTCAAGATCAGTCTGGCCAACATGGTGAAACCCCGTTACTACTAAAAATACAAAAAAAATTACCCAGGCGTGGTGGCATGCACCTGTAATTCCAGCTACTCGGGAGACTGAGGCAGGGGAATTGCTTGAACCAGGGAGGCGGAGGTTGCAGTGAGCCAAGATGATGCCACTGCACTCCAGCCTGGGTGACGGAGCAAGACTCCATCTCAAAAACATAAAAATAAATTCCCCAGTAAGTAAATGAAGAAAAATACTGAATAAATATGGAAACAATAGGAAAACAAGAGACTCATAAATGAAATTTATTTTTAAATTGTGCTGGATTCAGCTTACCAATAAGGAAAGGGAATTCATTAAATGTTAAGTCTTTCATCTCAGTAAAGCACATGTAACAACATCTAACATAATTGTGTGTACAACCATATGAGCTAATTTTGCTACAAAAAAACAGCCACCTGGGTAATAAACTGTCTGAAAAAATAATGATAATTTATAAAAATGCCAATTGGGGAAAAGCACTTAATACTATGCTATCTAGCCAAAGAAAATGAGATCCACTCCAATTATTTCAATACTCTGACATGAAGCATTTTGTGTTACTTTGGTAGTCATAATTTATCGGCCTTTAGCCGATCCAAGCAACTGGCCAGATAATACTTTGAACTCTAAGAAGAAAATATGGTTGAGTTTTATATGATGTGTAATGCCTTTTACCTGTTTAGAAATCTATTTTATTCTTCTTCTATTTGGTACAATACATGCCAATGGTGAGCTAATGCTGTGGTATTTTTCACACACCATAGTGGAAGTATTACTTTAATGTCAAGTGTAAGCAGCTCTTATTATGCTTAAGACCATGACATCTGCCTTGCTATAGCATAAAGAAAAATCACATCCACCTGGACAACATGACGATAACTGTAGCATTGTTTCTATGGGGGAATAAATTACAATTTTGTGATTTCTTTACATTAAAATTTGAAGTACATTGACTTAGCCTGGGGATTTCCAAAATAACTTTTTAAGAAGTAATAGGGATCTTTAAAAGAAAATGATTAAAAATCCATCTATTTTATTTGGCTCATTCAAATATAATATCTATAAAAGCTTTGTGTTGTGGTAATAATCCCTTACTATTTCCTCTCTCTCCTTGGTCTTTTCATTTATTCATTTCCCATTAATCGTAAAACTGAAATAAAAAGAGAATGAATTTTTTAAAGTCACTTTCCATTCTAAAGCTTTGTTAATTTCTTCTAAGTGCACTTTAGTGCTGTTTAATTTGTATCTAGGGGTAGCTCATTGTTGCTGCACTATTTGCTTATTCCTCCAGATAGAAGCAATTCACTGGGCTAGCCAAATCCTCCACCTGGCCACCATCAGCATATGCACAGCACCAGGAGGAAACAGGCAGCTGAGTGTACCTTTGGGCCTGCTTCCTTTGGTATTCAAACTCTCCACTTTCTCCAGTGGGCCCACAGTAGTGGGGGCATATTTATGGAATTTAGATCATCTCTGATCCTAATCCTGGCAGAAAATGAACATAGCTGTGCTTCCATTCTGATATTTTAGTACTAAACAAAGCTCTATCTATTTAAAAGCTATTGCACTGACAAATAAGAAGTCTCTAACGTGCACTTCCGAATTTAACATTAGTTGTTACTGGAACTCACTGTTTTGTTAATGTTATATAAGAAAAGTCTAGAAAGAAACAGGAGTGATCTTGCTGTAGCTCAACCAGGATTATGGATGTCCACACTTTGGAGAATGTATAGATGTTACACTGTGGTGATATGTTTTTTAGGGTCACTGGACAACTCCACACCCCTTAGAGCTAGAACTTGGTATGTTAAGTGTAACTTGGTAATACATATGTTAAAAATGGCTTTTATCTTGGATGATAACATCACTAGTTTCTAAGCGTAGCACTTTTTCTAAAGTGTAAGAAGTTTCAGTCCATGGATGTCACCTGATGATTGATCATTTTGATGTAAAAAAGTTTGAATTTAAACACCAAATCATTCTTTATCTGAGAATCTGTTACTCAAGAGAGCAGATATTTTTAACTAAGGACGTATCATGCCACATTGAACTGAAACAAACATTAAGCACGTTGTACAAGATCAGTAGTGGCAGTAAATGTGCACTAATGACTAGGACACAGCACAGTATTTTTATTCCAAATGAAGTACTTGCAATTAGCTTAGTATTTTTTGAACAATATTTATATAGATTTATATAGATTTCTTTAAATTTCAACAAAACATGTAAGATCCAGAAGACCTCATCTTGGAGGTCTTGGGATTTTCGCCTTACAAGATGATTCTTCTTGTTCTTGGTCATATTTTTCTTGGTCTTAGAACCTGCTAAATACCAAACCCACAGATGATTCAGAAAAAAAATAAAAGAAAATAAATTTTTAAAAAGCCAACCAAGCTATTCTACCAAAGAGTTGAAGAAAAGCCCTAATGATCTTTAAATCCAGTAACCAAAAGTTGCCAGTTTCTTCTTCTAAAACAAATTAACTTTTTTTTTAATTAGTTGGGAAAACCATCTGCTACATAGCTTCTTTCTTTGCTGTGTACAACTTATTCTAAACTGCTGTTCACACCCGTAATCTATGTGCCTAGCTTAGTGCCTGGCACATGAAAGGTATCACATAAATATATTTAGAATTCATAAGAGTCTAGTTTAGGGAACAAATTGAATGAATGAATGAATGAATGAATGAAGACCATATTCTAAGTCTTAATCCTTATCACTAGTAATTTAGCAGAAATGTCCTGAGAAGTGCTGATTTTCACATTCCTCCTCATCACATTTTTCCTATTGATACTGTTGAAAGTAACAAATGTAGAACTCTACTCCAGATTTCTCCAGTGTGGGAAACCAGGGAGCAGAGCAAATCAAAGCAAGGGAAGTTTTTCAATCTTTTAGCATCTCTGGTAAATTAGTAAGGTATCCTCCTGCATGTTGCTCTGGGTTTGTAAACGTTTTAAAGCAAATTACTTTTTTCTCTTGGCCTCTCTCAGGAGCAACCTAAATCCTAGTTTTCAAATGTTGAAGTGCCCTTAAAGGGGAGGGATTGAAATGATATATTCAAGAAATCAGTTTTAAAGAATTAGATTGCTAGCTCTCCTCACAGCAGATAGTCTGGAAATGACAATTGCTAGGCTTTTTGGTGGTATTAGCAGAGTAGTAAATATAATGTGTATGTCATTTTTATTCCAGATGGAAAGACTAGTAGTTACTAGTGAACGACATTAAATTGTACCAGATGCCAAGTAAATTTTAACAATTTTATAGATGATTTTCTCATATTCATATATTCATTAGTATTTCAATGTTTACATATATAACTCAAAGTTTCAATATTACACCATGTAAAAAGAAAATTATAAAAGTGTCTACAGAACAACATTCCACTCTTGAGACAAAAATCCATAGTTTGGTCAATAAATTATTCTATATCAACCCAAGAGAAATGAAAATATATATCCCACAAATACCTATATGTGAATGCTCATAGTAGAAGCATTCATAATAGCCAAAATGTAAAAATTATCCAAACCCACGTGAACTGGTAAATGGATACACAAAATGTGGTTGCTCCAGACGATGGAATATTATTAAGCAATAAAAAGGAATGAACTACTTATAAATGCTACAACATGGAAGAACATCAAAAACATTGTGCTAAATGAAATAAGCCACATGCAAAAGATCACACATTATATTATTCCGTGTATATAAAATGTCCAGAAAATAAAAATCTATAGAAATAAAAAGCAGGTCTGGAGCTGGGCATGGGAGCAGGAATTGTCTGCGAAGAAGCATGAGGAATATTTTCAGGGTGAGAGAAAGAGTCTAAAATTGGATTTTGGTGATAGTTACACAACTTGTAAATTTACTTAAAAATTATTAAACCGTACACTTAAAATGGGTAAATTTTATGATATATAAATAATAAAACTGCTAATAAAAGTGAGAACAAACACTTTTGTTACAGATGAAAAGCTTAATTAAAATGCTTACCTATGCAAAAAAAAAATCACCTGTGAAATATAAAATACTTTTACTAATATGTAAAGCAATTGTCAATGAGAAGTGGTTTTTTTCCCTTAACAATATGATAGAAATATGAGAACAGACATTCCCTAAATTGCCCTACCTTCCAATATGTTCTCTCAACAATGTCACTGAGTAGATACTTACTGGGAGCCTCCTGTGTGTCAAGTATCATGTTAAGTTCTTAAAAAGTGAAAAGATTGAGACAACTTTAATCAAGGCCTCCTTTTTCTTTTATTTATGTATGTATGTATTTATTTATTTATTTATTTTTGGCTTTCCAGCCATAGACCTTCTTTACCCTCACTGGTCTAGAGACTGTCTCAAAAGGCATAGACAAGCACACTTGTAGATTTATCGTTCCAATTCCAACATCAGCTGAGTGATCTATGTGAATTAGTGTATGCCCTAACCCCCTCACCAGATTTCACTTTCCTCAAACTCCCTTCCAGCCATATCCCTTCATTGTCTGCAAACAACCTTGTCTTTTACTTCAAAAAGAAAATTGAAGCCACCCTGCAGAGAATGCCTTAGGGTCTCTTTCCACTCACCCACTGACAATCCCTCTCACCTCCCAACATGTTAGCCCCTTCTATTCCCTCAGGAGTCAATATTCAACTTTCTCTAGTTATTTAACCTCTTCTTAATTGGTACTTTTCCCTTAAATTACAAACATGTTCAAGATCTTTCACTATTTTAAAAGTATTCTTAAAACTTACAAACTCCTCTAGCAACTTTCCTCTTTCCCTCTATCCCTTCATTTTGTTGAAAGATCTGGCTAAAATTCCTGCCTCCTATTCTTGAGCCCTGTCTAAGATCAGCAATGATGAGCCAGTTGCTATATCACTGTTTCCTCATCAATCTTTAGTTTACTTGATGTTTCGGTAGTATGCTTTTGGGCCTTGGAGTTGATCCTAGAAAGGATTGAGACTTTGGGGAATGCTGGAATGGAGTGAATATATTTTATACCTTCACCTCTCCAAAGACCCAGATCATCATTTCCAACTGCTTATTGTACATTTCCATTTGGATAACACATTGATTGTGCAGATTCATATATTGTATTTCATCAGACCTAAATTTTCATCAATTGTACCATAACCCATTATTTTATATACCATTAAGAAAAAAATGCCACTAATTTGATGATGTTATGCTATTCATTGTGAGAATCATAGCAAAATGTGGAGATGTTAAAAATCAGCAGGGGTTGGGGGGAGATACGGACCAATGAAGTGAAGGAAGGATTCAAGGAAGTGAAGAATTTAATCAGCAAGGAAGTGGAGGATTCATCTTCAGAAAGAAAGATGTTTCAAGCAGCTGGCAGAGCATGAGCAAAGTCACAGCTGTTTAAAAATGCCTGGTCTGTTTGGAAAACTATGGCATCTGGAAAGACCAAGGCCAACTTGTGACAGCCTGTTATCAAAAATACCTCAGTAATTAAGCAGACTTTAAACTGTAGGGAAAGGAATAATAACGCCCATACATTCTTAGTTGAAATAGACTCATTAAGACAGACAGATTAACAAGAGAAAAACAAAGAGAAGTTTGTTAACATGTATATTTCATATATACATGGGCGACACCCAGGGAATAAGTTCTCAAAGATGTAGCTTTGAATTCCAGCTTATATAACATCTTCAACAAAGAACAGTAAATTTTAGAGAAGTAAAAGACAAAGGAAAAGGACTTGGAGTCTCTAGGGATAGCAACTTGGGGAAGACTAACAGAAAAAGTTTAGTTAATAAAGCTTGTTAATGTGGATTTCTCTGACATCACCCCTAAGCCTACAAATTGTGTGTATTAGAGGGAAAATAACACCTTTTGTCTTTGTAAATCTATATCCTGCTTTTAAGCAAATAGAGAGAAGACAGAGAGCTTTCCTGTATCTCCTTCTTAATTGCCTTCAGCTCAACAATCCTTTATATTTTGGGGTGATATATTCTTGTCTTTCATAGTCCCTCCATTGAAACTTTATTTATATAAAACTTCACAAAATAAAAGTCCGATTGGTAGCTATGGAAAGATTTGGGTTGGAAGTTGCAAGATCAAAGACAGGCAAAAGACAGAAAAACATAAATTGAAACAAGCAGAAAAAAAAAATACATTGAAATACATTGTTCCATACCTTATTGAATCAGTCACTTTGTACTGAGAATAAGTCAGTTCAGTTAAACTTGTGTCTCATTTCAGGAGGTGGCATTATAAGTGGGCTCCCACCAAAGCTAGGCCTATATAGTGCAAGCACGCAGTTTTTTAATAAGAGGTATTTATATGGAAACAAGAGAAAAACAAAGATTAATCAAACAGCAAATTTTAAACCAGTTACTGAACTCAGAGGGTGGCTAGTCAGAAAGAATTCTAAATGTTGGACTCAAAGCATCTTTTGCAATTTTAATGACTCTAGTGATGTCTGAGTGGCCCACAGGCAAGAGGCATGAAGGAGGTCCATATGTGAGCTATTGTGGTTATTTCTCTTAAGTTTATGTTAAGCTGTCCATTATCAACTTGCAGGGTTTTGGGAAAAGGGTAGATTTTGTTCTTAGTGATGTCAAGTCACAAAGGTGAGAGAATATTGGAAATGTTAATGTGGAGACCCACAGCCAAATATTGGAGGAAAATAGAAAAATTCAGAATCCAGTTCAGTTTACAGGTAGATAATAAAACCTCAAAAACTATGAATAGGGCTAGAATCTAATAATAGGTGCACTGTACTTTTATTCTGAAGCATTTTTTTCTCTGTAATCACCTCTATTTTTACCAAAGATAATCACAGTAAAGCTAATTTATTTTCAGAATACGTCTAGTGTTTTAAACTTCAATTGGTTATTTACATAAAGTGCAGCAAAAATAGTGATTGATCACATAGGATCTTTTTAAGTCTGCTTTGCTGCAACTTTTGATAAGAAATTTCAGATTAGACTTTTAAAAGGCTTTGACTCAAGGCCAAGGATTTGCTAGAAGACTTTGACCACAATACCTATAGATTTGAGTAAATTCTTCTCCTCCTCTTAAGGTTCCTGAAATATTTTGAGGTTCCTTATTCTGCCAGGAAGTGACATTCCATACGCACCTATAAGGTTTGCAACACTTTTAATTAGGTACTAGGTCAGTTTTTTTGAGGGGGGCTTTATTGCTTCCATAAAGCCAACCTTAGTTTCTTAAAACTGTCTGGTCATATCTGATTCTATGCACATTTTCAAACATGACATTCCAGTCAAAACCTTGGCAACATAAGGCGTGTTTCCAATTGCATTCTGTTACAAAGAGAATAAATTCTTATTGAACTTATAAAAATAACTATTGCCATAAAACGAAATACTTGTAATAGCTTCTGAATTCTCAGGAGATCAGGTAAGGAGAAAAAATAAATGTTTACAAAATTCTGTTTACAAAAAGTATACTTTATCAAATTAATGTAAGCTATAGATAGTTTAAGACAAAAAAATAAAAGGTTTCCTTAATCTGAAAAACAAAGCATTAAAAAATCAGTAATGTTTCAAACAAAGAGGCCATGAAAAGTTTACCCTCATTACTCCATTCAGTTCCATGAAATTAATTCTTGTTCTGTTTGATCTCGGTTAGCAATTTTATGAACCCATCAGTTCCTTTATTAGAATTCTAGAAATTCTTGCCCAGTCCAATGGTATGATCTTATAGTTAGCAGAAATATGTACTCGTCAGAGTCTTTTCCATGAATCGCCTTGAAGATGAAACACTTCAAGATTATAGTTGCTTGCAGAAACTTCCAGGAAAGTACCAGAGTAAAACAATTAATCAGCTGTGAACGACAATATTTTCAATGGCCATAGTTAATGATCTGATGAGAGTTAATTATTATAATGATGCAATTGACAAGAAAATTTATTTGTTTCTGTGACAGCATTTTAAGATAACTAGGATTTTGTCTGATAACGTTATACAAACTTCTAGGAACCAAATTTCTAGGAATTTCATATAATTTCTGGAACACATATTAATAACATATCCACAGAATTCGAAGAAGGTTAAACATCATTTATCTCTTTTTGTTTCTTTCCAGACAGCCTGTCACCCAGGCTGGTATACAGTGGCTCAATCACAGCTCACTGTAGCCTCGAACTCCTGAGAGGATCCTCTCACTTCAGCCTCCCAAGTAGATAGGACTGCAGGCACATGCCACCATACCTGGCTAATTTTCATTTTTCATTTTTTTGTAAAGATGGTGTTTTATTATGTTGCTCAGGCTCGCCTTGAACTTCTAGCGTAAAGCCATCCTCCTGCCTTGGCCTCTCCAAGTTCTGGGATTATAGGCATGAGACACTGCACCCAGCCCATTTCTTATTTGACAATGCTTCCTATGCAAATTTAACATATCAAATAAGCCTAATTAATTTAATATGTCTCTTGTTAGGGAGAATAAATTTTTTGAGATAGTCAAGGGGCTCAACTGAAAAATCCCGAAGTTAATTCTAGGTTAAAAAATACTTAATTTAGAATTTGATTTAGGGCATTGGTAAAAATGCCAAAATGTTTAAATCACTTGAATCCATAGGATTATAGAACACTGTGGAAATAATAGTCATTCATTTAACTAGAATGAGAATTAAAATACTTCAAAGGCAAATACAGAAAGTTACATCGCTGCAGGAAAAAAAAAAAAAACTTTGCTCTTTTAATACAAAGGACTCAGTTGTCTTAAGTAATCAAAGATCTAATAATAGAAAACATAAAGCACAGAAAATTATTTTGATAAGACATAAAATCTTTGTTTTCTAGTCAGAGCCCTCTAAAGGTAAAAATCTTTCAGTGTCTCTTATCAAGAGCAGATTTAATGTTCCAAGAACACTTTGCTTTTTTAACAGAGAGAAAAACAGCTTCTAGTTTTTTGTTTTTTGTTTTTTGTTTTTTGTTTTTTGTTTTTTTTGTTTTTTTTTTTTTGTATTTTTTAGTAGAGACAGGGTTTCACCGTGTTAGCCAGGATGGTCTCCATCTCCTGACCTCGTGATCCGCCCGTCTCGGCCTCCCAAGTGCTGGGATTACAGGATTGAGCCACCGCGCCTGGCCAAGCTTCTAGTTTTATACTAGTAAGTTGTTGATAGTAAGACTCATTTTTAAAACTCATATAATACATTTATTCAATTTTAACCAGCTTCAGCACAAAAGATAGTCTCTCCCTCTTTGATCCATCCTCTCCTGCCCCACATAACTTTCTATACCCTTTCAGTTTTGTCCTTCATTTTCCTTTTCTATTCTAAAATAACCATTCCTTTCACTTTAATACAGAATTAATTACTCTTTTTTTCCTTTAACAAAACAGATCCTCTTACCTTATAACTTTCCTTACCAAAAGCACATCTCATTTTCCTTGTATACTTTGCACTCAAGAGTTGTTTCCCTTAATATTTCTAGTAGTTTTAATTATATATGTTAATCCAAATTTTTAACTCTAAGTAACTTTAATTTCTAGAAACATGTTCTTCCTCATAGTGTACTTTTTTTTTTTTTTTTTTTTTTTTTTTTTTTTTTTTT
>NW_016818029.1:1168202-1230864 GCF_001698545.2 Rhinopithecus bieti | reverse complement strand
TCGCTCTGTCGCCCAGGCTGGAGTGCAGTGGCCGGATCTCAGCTCACTGCAAGCTCCGCCTCCCGGGTTTACGCCATTCTCCTGCCTCAGCCTCCCCAGTAGCTGGGACTACAGGCGCCCGCCACCTCGCCCGGCTAGTTTTTTTGTATTTTTAGTAGAGACGGAGTTTCACCGGGTTAGCCAAGATAGTCTCGATCTCCTGACCTCGTGATCCGCCCGCCTCGGCCTCCCAAGGTGCTGGGATTACAGGCTTGAGCCACCGCGCCTGGCCCATAGTGTAATTTTTTTAACGTGACACAAGACATGTTTAATAGCAGACCCAAATATCTTCGGCTTCTCTATACTATATGAAAACAAAATGCCAAAAGTATACAAACTTAAACTTATGCTTAGTAATTAGTGCATCAGTATTTTATCTTATTTGGAAATGATCTAGATATTGAATAAGTATCTATTTTTTAACTTAGCAAAACTTAAGGGGGTAAGTTACTAAAGAGATTTACAAAACTGTTTTTAAGTAGATATAATATAAAATGTAATTATTGTTTGAAAGCATATTCATAAATTCTTACCCCACTTACACCTGTTTAATTTGCTTATTCTTCACAATTGTGCTTGGATTACCCATGAAATTTTCAGGGACATCGTTCAAAGTTAAGCATCAGTTCAAGTTATTTCCCCACTAAGTATTTTCACTGCACGTGCATGGTAGGCAGACATCATCAAAACAACAACTTAAAAGTTACATACATTGGATTTTTTGTTTGTTATTATTAAACTAACAATATTAACGTAGTCTTATCTACCAAAGACTTATCCAAGTCATGTGAACTTGAAAAGCATTTGGGTTAGTTCCTATACTTCTAGCAGTTTTAGGAATATTTAATTTATATAAGCACTCATTTTTCTTTAAGCCAATTAAATAGAGCTCTTTTACAAATTAATTTTGGCAATGCCATCCAGAGTTAGGAAAATATCACATATACTAACATACATACAAAGACATATATAGACATAGACAGTAGTAGATCTTATAGCTTTCATTCCAAAACTTTAGCCATGTTCCAGGTACTATAATACAAAATTCACTGGTTTATAAAAGAATAAGCAGAATCCAAATTGTTTCTGACAAATGGGACAAGCCAGGGTTACCTACTCAGATGGCCAAACCTTTCTACCACTAATTTTGGAAAAGACTTAGATGTTTTTTATTTGCCCAATTTCCAAATAGCTTTTTTTCCTTCTGATGAGTCGTCTCCCTGAAGTCTGCATTTCAAAAGGAGTGGTTCTCAGGTAAGACAGGGTAGAGCATTCATATCTCAAAGGTACAGAAAAAGAATGTAAGTTTCTCTCCAAGAAGGAGCCTTGGGGCACATTTTTCTATCATCAGAGCTCAATCCTGTGGAGGCTGTTGACTAAATTTTAAGTGCTTGTATATTTCCAATTAACCTTTGTAGTCTCGGATAGTGCTTTGGGGGATCCTGAGATCCATGAGAGCAGGATTCCAAAGCTCAAGTGACCAAGAGGCTAGAGTGGGAGGGAAAGGTCCATCAAGGGAGAACAGAGGGACGGAGGAGGCAGAGGCTGAAAGGAGACATATCAACAATGTAAGGAAACTGATGAAAGATTTAAGGCAACAAAAGAAAAAAGAAGAAATAGAAGCAATGAGAAGGAAGAAGCCAACTTGGGGAGATCTTAAGTTCTTAAAGAAGTCAATAAAGTTCCATATTACCCTTAACAAAATTTATGCCAACAAGAAAGAAACCTGAAAGAAACCTGAAAGTGGGGGCAGAACCTACAGTTAGCATGGGTTTGAGAAGAAGGGCTTCCCATGGAGGAATTCCTATGGGAGAAGCAGGATCAAATGGAGAGAACAGAGTGGCCTTTAAAAAGTTGCTCCTAGCAGGCTATAAATATCAGAAACCAAACTTTTTTAACTGAAGGTATTATCTACCAAGCAACTCAGGATCAAAACCAATAAACCTTTTATGGCTTAACCACAGATACACTAGCCATCTCCAGAGGTGCAAAGATACCATCTCCATGATTTAAAAGTTCACTTTCAGACATAGCCAAAAAAAGTCAAAGATCTCTGTTGCCACAGGTGGTTAAGGATAGTGTTTGTGTAAAAATGTGTCCCAGGGAATGTGGGATGCCTCCAATCACAGCCCTGCTAATTTGAAATACCACGCATGCATTTTACTGGGATAGAATTTTCCCAGCACTAACCAAAAGCAGTGAAGGTTGAGATGATGAAAGCCCTCTGTGGACTGGGATCTATTTTTAAGACAAATTCCCCTGAGAGTTAGCACAAAGAACACTTTGTTTCTCAAGGTCCCAACCCAACTAGCTTCCAGACACAAGTTGACACCTGCAACCCCACCCCAGCGCCAGGAAGGACCAGAGAAAATATTTTTACCAGTCATAAAGCCAAGCTCTCAGGACATAAACAAGACAAACAGGAACACGATCGTTGTCCATTGAATGAAAAGGATCCATAACAAGTGGGTACCCCAAGATAGAGAATCACATTTCGAACTAAATCATACAAATGTTTTCCTCTAGCTAAAATGAATTTGGAAAGGAAAGGACAAGGATAAATTTTTACTTTGCTCTCTTAAATGGGCGCTACAGATAGAGATCAGGAAGAGCTGACTTTGATGTAAATTCTTACCCTTTTGCCTGCTTCTGCCATTTCCCCAGGATCCCATCTGTGGACTCTGAAGCAAATGAGTGTCCCAGAAAAATTCCATCTCCTTGTCAACAGAAATTCAGAGAAAGGAATAAGAACGTCCCTAGGTTCTTAGTAGGAACAGACCCATTACAAAAGACAGGTTAACTAGAAGTTTGTTAACATGTATATTTCACATATACATGGGAGACACCCAGGGAATGAGTCTGAGTAGCTCTCAAAGATGTGGCTTTGAATTTCAGCTTATATCTCAGATTAAACATAGAAAAGTACAAATAACCAGCAAAAAAAATGGTTAAGTAAGCAAAGCTTGTTAACTATAGATTCTTCCGGCATCACCCCCAGGACTATACGTGTTTAAAGTTGCCATCAGTGGTTGTTGTTCTTCGTAGAACAGGGGCAAGATATCTTTTGTCTTTGTAAATCTTTGTTCTGCTTGTAAGCAAGTAGACGGAGGGTACAGAGTTTTCCTGTATCTGCTTATTCTTAATTGCCTTCAGCTCAACAATTCTTTATATTTTGGAGTGGCATGTACTGGTCCCCCACACAATAATAGTCCATAATTCCTTGCCTCTGAAATTTATTTCAGCCCCATATTCAAACTCTCAGAGACGTTCTGTCTCATTTTAAATAAAGATGCATCATTCACTTCAGTCTTGAAACTACTCTCTTTTAAATCACCCAGTGAGCATTTACACATTTCTAAGAATTCTGTAACTTAGAAATCAGCTAATGATATTTGCTCTTAAGAATGAGAAAGAAAAAATTTTTCCTTGAAATGTGTGTTAAACGTGAAAGAAAAGAAAACATAAATAAGGAAGAATGTTTGGTGCTTGCCCAGATTTTTCCTACTTTTATTAGGTAGTCCAAAGTCCAGAATGTGTTAAGGTCTATGGGAAAATGTCAAGTATACCAAGAAAACATTTAATTAGATCATAGACAAAAACCAGCAAGAAACAGTTCCCTCTTCTTCACTTCCCTTTGAGGATATAACTAAAACAGCAAGAAAACAGAAATAAGTTCATAGCACCTAGTTGCCCCTGCCCAGCATGTCTTCACCTGGAAAGTACAGAGAGAATTGAGCCAAAGAGAGGTAAGAAATAGTAAGAAAGCATCCAGTCCCATTAACTATGGTCACAGCTTCTAGGCCCAGCTGGACTGTGCAGGGAACTGTTTTCCTGGGAGACTGGCAGAGCTTGCAGATGTCAGAAGGAACAAGTGCCAAGGAACTTTAAAGAAACCAAGTTACCTCCATTCAAGAAGAGCCTCCTACTCAGTAATTGCTGCCCTCTTAATAGGCCAACTGCTGTTGCCTTCCAGCTTGTCACATCTCAACCTCAACTCCTCAGATCATGCTTCAGGGCTTTTTTTGCTCTGGGTACCGTTGTTCCACTTCATCTCACAAATCCATAGCTGCCTCCAAGGCCACCAACCTCTGCTCTGCACAGTTCCAGAGAAGAATCTATTGCAGCAAGCAATGTGTTCATGCTGGCATATAAGTGCCTCATTGTCTCTGGTATTGTCCTGTTATTTAATGCCTTAATAGGTTCTTAAAGATGCTACTGGAGCCATTCAAAAGCCATGGACAATGTCTAAGCTAAACATTCTACATATATGCCTTTTTCCCTGATTTGTGTCTCCATCTGCATCCACAATTATACTGAAGTTCATGTAAGCCATAGCTTGATTTGGAAACAGATAATCATGTCAGTAAACCAATGGACCAGTGGTTCTCAATAGGGAGAATAGGATTTAGCCCTGAGGGAACATTTGGCAATGTCTGAAGGCATTATTGGTTATCACAGTGATATCACTGATATCACAATGATATGGTTTGGCTATGTCCCCTCTGAGAAGAGGGCTACCATCCTCCAGTTAAATTGGACTTTAACTAGAAGTCCAATTAAACCTCTTTTTTTCCTAGTTTCAGGTATGTCTATATCAGCAGCATGAAAATGAACTAATATAGTAAACTGGTACCAGTAGAGTGGGGCATTGCCGAAAAGATACCCCAAAATGTGGAAGCGACTTTGGAACTGGGTAACAGGCAGAGAGGTTGGAACAGTTTGGAGGGCTCAGAAGAAGACAGGAAAATGTGGAAAAGTTTGAAACCTCCTAGAGACTTGTTGAATGGCTTTGACAAAAATGTTGATAGTGATATGAACAATAAGGTTCGGTCTGAGGTGGTCTCAGAAGGAGATGAGGAACTTGTTGGGAACTGGAGCAAAAGTGACTCTTGTTATGTTTTACCAAAGAGACTAGCAGCATTTTGCTCCTGTCCTAGAGATTTGTGGAATTTTGAACTTGAGGGAGATGATTTAGTGTATCTGGCAAAAGAAATTTCTAAGCAGCAAAGCATTCAAAAGGTGACTTGGGTGCTGTTAAACACATTCCGTTTTGAAAGGGAAATGGAGCACAAAAGTGAAGAAAATTTGCAGCCTGATGATGCGGTAGAAAACAAAAACCCATTTTTGAGAAGAAATTCAAGTCAGCTGCAGAAACTTGCATATGTAGCAAGAAGCCTAATGTTAATCCCCAAGGCCATGGGGAAAATGTCTCCAGGCCATGTCAGAGACCTTCATGGCAGCCCCTCCGGTTACAGGCCCAGAAGCCCAGGAGCGAAAAGTGGTTTTGTGGGCCGGGCCCAGGGTTCCCGTGCTGTGTGCAGCCTAGGGACTTGGTGCCCTGTGTCCCAGCTGCTCCAGTCATGGCTGAAAGGGGTCAACGCAGAGCTTGGGCTGTAGCTTCAGAGGGTGGAAGCCTCAAGCCTGGCAGCTTCCATGTGGTATTAAGCCTGTGGGTGCACAGAAGTCAAGAACTGAGGTTTGGGAACCTCTGCCTAGATTTCAGAAGATGTATGGAAATGTCTGGATGCCCAAGCAAAAGTTTGCTGCAGGGGCGGGGCCCTCATGGAGAACCTCTGCTAGGGCAGTGCTGAAGAGAAATGTGGGGTCAGAGTCCCCACACAGAATCCCTACTGAGGCACTGCCTAGGGGGCTGTGAGAAGAAAGCCACCATCCTCCAGACCCCAGAATGGTAGATCTACTAACAGGTTGCACCGTGAGCCTGGAAAAGCCACAGATACTCAAAGCCAGCCCCGGAAAACAGCCAGGAGGGAGGCTGTACCCTGCAAAGCCACAGAGGCAGGGTTGCCCAAGACCATAGGAATCTACCTCTTACATCAATGTGACCTGGATGTGAGACATAGAGTCAAAGGAGATCATTTTGGAGCTTTAAAATTTGACTGCCCCACTGGATTTCAGACTTGGATGGGCCCTGTAACGCCTTTGTTTTGGCCAATTTCTCCCATTTGGAACAGGAGTATTTACCCAATACCTGTACCCACATTGTATCTAGGAAGTAATTAACTTGCTTTTGAGTTTACAGGCTCATAGGCGGAAGGGACTTGCCTTGTCTCAGGTGAGACTTTGGACTGTGGACTTTTTGGTTAATGCTGAAATAAGACTTTGGGGTACTGTTGGGAAGGCACGGTTGGTTTTGAAATGTGAGAACAAGAGATTTGGAGGGATCAGGGGTGGAATGATAGGGTTTGGCTGTATCCCCACCCAAACCTGAATTTGAATCATATCTCCCAGAATTCCCATGTGTTGTGGGAGGGACCCAGGGGTAGGTAATTGAATCATGGGGGCAGATCTTTCCCGGGCTATTCACATGATAGTGAATAAGTCTCATGAGATCTGATGGGTTTATCAGGGGTTTCTGCTTTTGCTTCTTCCTCATTTTTCTCTTGCCTCTGCCACGTAAGTAGTACCTTTCACCTCCTGCCATGATTACAAGGCCTCTCCAGCCATGTGGAACTGTAAGTCCAATTAAGCCTCTTTTTGTTCCCAGTTTCGGATATGTCTTTATCATCAGTGTGAAAATGAACTAATATACATACAACTTGAGCAGGTGGTTGGGTGGTGCTATCGGCATCTAACTGGCAGAGTCCAAGAATGCTCCAAAATATCCTACAATGCACAGGGCAGTCCCCAACAACAAAGAATGATCCAGCCCAAAATGTCAACAGTGCTAAAATTGAGAAACCCAGTAGTAATCNACAGAAGCTACAGGTACGGAAAGTCTGAGTCTTTGAAGCAGTAAAGTGTGGGGTGGAGAACAATGTGGAGTGGCTCATTCAGCTCAATTTTGGACTTCGTTTTTTTGAAACAGCCTCGCTCTGTTGCCCAGGCTGGAGGGCGGTGGCACAATCTCAGCTCACTGCAACCTCCACCTCCTGGGTTCAAGCGATTCTTCTGCCTCAGTCTCCCGAGTAGCTGGGATTATGGGTGCCCACCACCATGCCCGGCTAATTTTTGTATTTTTAGTAGAGATGGGGTTTCACCATGTTGGCCAGGCTGGTCTCAAACTCCTGACTTCAGGTGATCCACCCACCTCAGCCTCCCAAAGTGCTGGGATTACAGGAGTGAGCCACCGCACCTGGTCCGACTCATATTTTGTTTAATTTCCAAAATGCATGTAAGCTACTGATATGCATAAATCATTAAAAATTCATTTCATAAATGCATAAAATAGTGAAGTCACTAAGAGTTACTATCCATCTGTCTCCAGAATGGTGTCTCAGCCTCACTAAACCCTTTTCTACATTGAACGTAACCAGGGAGAATGTATGAAATCCCTCTTTCACATCAGGAGATCTGAGCTACACACCTGACCCTGTGTGGTCAGAATGGACAATATTCTGGATCCTCCTGGTATCTTTATGATGCTCCTACACTGAAGTATTGATTTTTGTGTATATTTGTTAGAAAAAAAATGCTAAGAGGAAAGATAAGCAAACAAATGGTTTCAAAAATGGATATAATGCAGGAGTGAGCAAGTGGAGAAGGAAGAGGACTGGGAGCGCAAAGAAAGCGAGAGAGATTTTTTTAATCCTTTTTTTAATGCTTGTGTGAGAGATGTTGGGGGTAATTGGTTCAGCTGTGTTCTTCACCCTGCCTCTGAAACCCTGCCATGGCCAACAATTTGTGACTTGGTCCATATTTCTCTTGATCAACCTGTCACTCTGTCAGTTAAAATTTACCATCAAAGGCAACTTTTACCAACTGCTACCCTTATGCCCATTGGACTTACACCAGCTACACTTCCCAACATTTTACACTCTGAATTAAATTGTGTGTGAAAATTACCTTTTATTGACTTTAGTGAGTGCCTTATACAAACAACTGAGGGCTGATTTCAACTGCCCACTGCCAAAATAGCCCTCTGTCCCATCTGTTGGATGCACATACCATTAAGACTTTTATTAGCCTCAGAAATAGAGAACTCATTTTATGGTGTTAGCTAAAAAACCTGTGAAAGTCCATGAAATGCAGCACTACTAGTCCCTGGTAACCACTGTATCTGAGCAAATGATGTTAAAAAACCAGGTTGGCATCAATATTAAAAGATAAAACCATGTCCAAATGAAAGCACCAAGATGTAATTTTATGTCTGTAAATTCATACTTTACATTAGACTACTCAAGGAAAATAAACGTATTGCCCTTCCAAGAAATGAAGAGCTTTAAAATGTAGGTGTTGAAAAGAATAAGAAAATGTCTTATTCTGTTTTACTGATTTGTTAAGAAAATACTTGTCAAAGGACACAAAATTTAAGTTAGACAGAAAAAAATAAGTTTGAGAGATCTGTTGTACATCATGATGACTACAGTTAATAACAATATATTGAATATTTGAAAATTGTTGAGAGTACATTTTTAATGTTTTCATCACCAAAAAAAAGACTAGTACATGAAGTAATGCCTGTGTTAAATATCTTAGCCATTCCATATGTACATACTATAACAAAACAAGTAATACACCATAAATATATTTAATTTTATTTGTAAAGTTATTTCTAATTTACAAATAAAATTACATAAAAGAAACAAAGGGAAATTTCCTCAGAAGCACCAGGAAAATGTAAATTCTTAATGAAACCACTGGGGAGTAAAGACATGGCTTAAGAGTTACCATCAGAAGAAATCAAGAACTTTCTTAGAAAAGTAGTAAGAGGTTTAACCATTAGGGGCCCAGGGAGAAGTAATGATCTTTTACCAGAAGAAGAGAATAAAATCATGGAAGCCTAATATGGCTTTTTACAGTTCTGCTTACAATTACGCATTAAACAATTTACCCCTTGCAGATGAGTTCCTAAAGCCTGCTGCGATGTTGCACTTGGAGAAACGAGTACATGCTGTTTTTTCTTCTGTTGTGGTTTATTTTTATTAAAACAAAAACTTACAACAACTAAAAAAAAAAAAATCCCTTTTGTTGAATTTTACTCGTTCCAAGAAGACCAACAGCTTGGATGAACATTTGTCCAATGTTTGTAGTAAGTTCGACCATAAAAGACAATGGCTTAGACATTCATGCCCAGTCAATGTCCTATGGGCTGAAATTCATAAAATAAAGGCAGCAGATGGCATACCTAAATTTAATCTGCTATTTGATTTATCCTTGTGTTACCACTCTGAAATGCAGATACCGAATGTTTATCTAATAACGCTGTTAGAAAACACAAGATCATGCTTCAAGCAAGTTTATCACGGAATCTGATGCTAGACCATCAATCCTGAGAATGAAAACTATAGCCCGTCCACAGAGGCACTCTCCTCTGACTAAGTAGGACCTGTCAACAGCCAGTACTCTATGGTTCAGGAAAGGCATTTCATGTGGTTTAGAACCACTATTCTGGCTGTAATGCAATACCACAGACCATCAAGAGGAAGAATATGCCTTTGATTCTGTCATTGCCATGAATGACAGAATGAAATTAGAGGGGATATTTTTGTGTGCTTGGGTCCTATCTCCTAATGTTCACTGAGAAAAGTGATGATTGTTTAATTGTTGTGATCACTTTTCCTTGTCAGTTCTTCTCTTGAACATTATGCTACTGTCTGATTGTCCATTGGCATGTATACATCACACCAATATTCTGGAACACCACATAATAAAATGAAAACTTTTTGAGTCTATGTTACTGCTCTGGCAGCTGTCAAAATAATTCTTGCTGACATCATGTTGAACAGACTTGCCTCCGAGTCAGATCAATGTTGGGGAGCATCATGCAGTGCTGCAAAATTAGGTCATTAATTGTGAAGCAAGCACAACCCTTCTTGCATTTGGAGATCGAAATTCTGACATAAAAGAAAATTGAACAATCAAAAACTCTGTAATCATCTTTTAAATCTCAAACAAGTTGTCAATTTAGTCATTTAATTCCCAGAGTTCTTTGGAAGGATTTTTATCACATAAAAGTATGGTAATATAATACCTCATTTCCAAAGGAACTATGAAACATTCCAACGTTAAAACAGTTCACTCTTAAAGGGTAAAAATCCATGTCCTAACATCCATTGCACTGATCATATTTCTGAGCACTCAAATGCCAACTTTTTCAAATGACTCCAGGAACTTATTGTCAACCTGTTTCTCTCAAGTATCAACCATGCTGATTATAGGTTTGCTTATAAAATTATCTCATGGTAATACAGTAGGAAGAAACTAGAGTCTCAATGATTTAGAATCGGAAACAGAAAAAAAAAAAAAAAAAAAAAAGGAACCCAATCTGGTGGTTAGAACTGGATTGCCAAATGACAGCATCACCAGCATTATCTGTGTGCTTGGGGCTTGCCCTTCCAAACTAATTTTTAAAATAAATTGAAATTGAACTGGAGCCATGCAAAGTAGAACAAAGACCTTTTTGAAGATTCATATCAGGTAAACAGTAAACAGGTTGTCAGAAAATACTGACATTTGAATTGACTTTATGCCTTTATTTCCTATCCAATATGGCATTTTATATTATTAACATTTATTTATTAAAACCCTGCCCTTTCCTCAAAAGGTTTTAAGGAGTTTTAATGTTCTGTTACAGCATTTTAAGAATAAAAATAGTTTCCCCTTACCTTATAAACTGGAATAAAACAAATATTTCTCATATTTGAATTAAAAGTAGAAATGTACCTCTTCTTATACGTTTCCAAGAAAGATATTAATTTGAAAATATAACATGTAATTTATTTAATAATTCAAAATACCTAGGAATTTTTTTCTAAAATTTATTACCTATTACATGAATCAAAGATCAGAATCTTAAGACGGCCTATGAGAATTAACAAAGATAAATGTAGGAACAAAAATAGGTTGATTTATTTGGCAGTATTCCAGTTTACCTCCCCACTCTTCTGTCCTGATTAATTGCCCTCAGCGAGGAGCTGGAGCCTAGTTATGCTGTTTTTTAATTCCTGTTGATGGAGTGTTGATATAAGAATAGAAAGAGAACCAACTGCCTTTTAACTAGTCCATTTTTCTTGTACTAATCAATCATAACTTGTCCATTTTAATTATCTCCCAAATTCCAAATAGAGATATACTTGGAGTTTCCAAATATTTGCATGATTAAATATGTTTTCCTTATTTCAATAAGGAACCTCAAATTGATGACTCAGGTGGTAAGATTTATGGAATGAAGCATTTGTGTTTGTCTCCCAGCTTTCAAAATACTGGTCTGCAATTCAGTAACAAACAACAGTCCCACCAGAGATATGCAGACTATGCCCATTACTGATGATGATCATGTTTGGAAATAAAAATAGAACCATACACCAACATTAGTAGATGCCAAAGAGTAAACCCAGCCAAGAAAATGTTTACTAGCGTCTCTTTTCACATCCATAAAAAGACAGTTTATTCAAATATTAAGTGTAATTATACAAAACTAACAGGCCATGGGTGCACCTGTAGAACATTTTCAGGTTGCTTTTGCCCTCCTTGGGGCAATACCAGCAGATTAGGTCACCAATCAGTTATATCCATCAAGTTACAGGGTAATTCTGTCTGCCTCACAAACAACTGGACAGTTCAGTTAAGAAAGGTATATAAAAGGAGAATTTTTACTGAATCAGCTGAAGCAATCAGTTGTTTTGATTGGATGCAAACAAACAGAAGTTAACTCTTTTCTGAAATAACTCCCCATTTAGGAGCTTGCTTCTTCTATAATATAAAATCCTATTGCCTTTTTAACATCAGAATTGAAGCAACAAGGTTCTATTTTCATAGTAATTGGTCTAGGAATTGATGATAGAATATGATGATGATGAAGGAGGAGGAGGAAATAATGACAATAATAATATGAGAGGAAAAATAATTTTTCCTCTTTCAATTGGGATGGATCCCTAGAACAAACGATAGATTAACAAGAGAAAAACAAGCAGAAATTCATTAGCATGTATACATCATGTATACATGGGAGCTACCCAAAGCAAAATGAGTAAATATCAAGAATATACATCTAAGAAGATAGACTAAATACCATCATCCACTGAAACAGAGAGAGGTTTACTATGCAGGTTTCAGTCAATACTTCTCTATTAATAATACTTTCTAATGATTTAGAGTCATCCTTCTCTTCCTGGCACAAAGTGGAGATATCATACAAAAGGAAAATTTTTTAAAAGATGTAACTTTTTTTACAAATGATAACTTCTACTCTAGTTTTAGAGTTCCTCCTATGTCTCTTGTTTCCCATAATAATCAACTCAAAATAATCCTTAGGTTAAAGAGGCATATTTTGAGGTGGCATATTCGGTTCTTCTACAGTCATACTTTGGAATAGCATTTTCTGAACTTCATCAATGATAATGATAATAATGCAGGATTTCTTTTTTCAATTTTAGATTCAGGGTGTACATGTGCAGGTTTGTTACACAGGTGTAGTGCATGATGCTGAGGTTTGAGCTTCTGATGATCTTGTCACTCAAGTAGTGAACATAGTACCCAATAGGTAACCTTTCAACCTTTGTCCCCCTCTACCTTTCCCTTTTTGGAGTCCCCAGTGTTTATTGTTCCCATATTTGTGTCCATGTGTACCCAGTGTTTAGCTCCCACTTATAAGTGAGAACATGCAGTATTTGGTTTTCTGTTCCTGCATTAATTTGCTTAGAATAATGACCTCCAGTTGCAATGAAGTTTGCTGCAAAACACATAATTTCATTTCCTTTTTATGGCTGTGTAGTATTGTGTGGTATGTATATACAACATTTTCTTTATCCAATCCACCGACTGACATGTGGGTTGAGCTCATGATTTTGCTATTCTGAACAGTGCTGCAACACACATACAAATGCAGGTGTCTTTTGTTAGAATGATTTATTTTCCTTTGGGTATATCCCCAGTAATGGGATTGCTGGGTCAAATAGTAGTTCTATTTTTAATTCTTCAGGAAATCTCCAAACTGCTTTCCACAAGGGCTGCATTAGTTTGCGTTTCCACCAACAGTGTATAAGCATCACTTTTTCTCTACATCACAAATATCTATTTCTTGACTTTTTAACAATAGTCATTCAGACTTGTGTTAGATGGTATCTTAGTGTGATTTTAATTTGCAAATGATGCAGGATTTCTGAAGGAATAATTTTCAGATAAAAATGTTCCTAGTTGTTTACAGACAAATTAAATGTAACAGAGTTTAACTGAGCAAAGAACAATTCGTAAATTGGGCAGTCTCCTGAGCCAGAGTAGTCTCAGAGACTCTGGCACAGTCACACGGTAGATTTATGGACAGAAAAAGAAAAGTGGCATACAGAAAATGGAGGTGAGGTACAGAAACAGCCAGACTGGTTACAGCTCAGCATTAACCTTATTTGAACATGATTTGAGCAGTTAGCCCCCTTTGATTGGCCAAAACTCAGTTATTGGCACAAGTGTAGGCTACAGTCTGTATACACCTCTACTTAGTTTGTACTTTAGTATGTACAGGGAAACCTATAGGCCAAACTTAAAATATGTTAAGTAGTCAGCTTTAGGCTTAACTTGATTTAGCATACTCAATATCTAACAGACACAAATACATGTACAAAGTACTTGAGCTTCTCCAAGTAATTGGAACTTCCTCTGACTTAACAGGAAGTACTCATTCTCTGATTTCTCTCTCTTCCCTGGTATCATCTGGTCATTTTAACAGAGAAAAAGACAACCTTCTGTTTACTCCTTACTCATCAGTTCTAAGTAGCACTCAGGTTGAGAGAATGGTTTTTCCAGAATCATCATTTGGCCCAGTTGTTAAACTCACACCCTAAAACAAAGAAAAAGAAGAGCCAAGAGAACTACTCCTTTCGTTTTTTTGCCTGTTTGCCTGCCTGGCACTGCAGGTATTAAAGAACACAACTAAGCCCTTTTTATCTCTGAATAGTCCACAACACTTAGCTCAAGAACCTTACCATTGAAATCGCAATAAATTCTTTGGTTTTGAACAAAACAGACCACGAATCCACAGGGCTAGATCTTTAAGTTTACGTAATTGTAGTTATGTACTCTGTCTAAAGCGTCCCAAAATGTATTCTCAAAATAACTAGTCTGAATTGATGATTTTGAAGAAAATATTCCATAGTCAAATGCACTGAAATCATAGGAGTGCTCATAAGTCTTCTAATTTTAGCTGGACTTTGTTATCCAAACCCTCTACTGTGAGACATGCTTGGGAAGTAGCTGTATGGCATAGCCCCTTTTTAATGATTTGTAATGCATTTTAAAGACTCCAAGAAACCTTACACTAAAGGAGTTTGTTTGTTTTAGTTTAAAGCAAATGTATTTGACCTCAGAACCTTTTTCTACTTAACATTATGGAATGCTTGGGGAAATCCTTTTCCAGAAATTGAGACATCACATAGGATAAATTATCACACCATGGACAGTTTAGAAAGTCTCCAAAATCTCACGCTGTTACATGAAACACAGATAGACACAAAGGTGCCACTTGCCTTATTAATCACCAAAGCTTTAAGTAAAAAAGAAATTTAAAACATGTACATGAGACAGAAAGAGAAATTTCAAAATCTATGGAAAAAATATTGCGTGCCTGTAGAGGCCAAGGAAAAACTTCCCCTTCGCATTCCGAAGTTTTGCTGAAAAATCAACTCACAAAATGCAGATAACCTGGAGAAAAGAAAAACAAATCTATTAATGTGCACACAGGAAAGAACTACAGACTGATTACTCTCCACCTTCCAGTGGGGTTCAGAAGGTCAAGTGCACCTTGAGGATACAGAAAGAATGAGGGCTTGGACTATGACAAAACAGGTTATGGGAGGGGAAGAAGAGGCAAGGCTAGCAAAAGTGGCCTTGTTATGCAGATGAAACCTCACAAGTAGCAACCCTCAGAGGGAAGAAATAGTAAATGTTTCTTTCAGACCTTTAAAGGAGTCAGACTCTTCAATTAATCTTCCCTAGATCTGGACAGATGAGAGAAGGAAGGCCTCAGAGAAAAACTGGCTGCATCCATGTGGATTCGCCACAGATGTAAACCTCCCCCATGAAAGACCTTGCAGGGTTACTTCTGTTTGCAGGCCTTCTGAACAGACAACTCAAAATATGTCAAAGAAGTGTATTTGGGGGAAAGATATTTTGATTTCCCTCATACCTAACAAATTTTTTTTTTTAATTACTAACTGAAAATCTTAATTGCCCTCCCTTGGAATCACAGTGCATGGATTGAGATAAACTTTCCAGTGTGTTTACAGTTCCAAGTACAGCACACCACAAGCCATCCACAAATAATTATGTCCTCCTTTAGTGGATATTGGTCACTCTTTTTAGCTCTCCAGATCTGAACCCCACTCCCTAAGACTGGGGAATGCTCTAGCTAAGGAGTCATAGGAGGCAGAGACACCTCTTACCATTAAGGTTAAAGTCAGACCCTCGCTTTCCCAGCCTCCTAGTAGCAAGGGCACTGACCTACGACTTTCACTTTGACTTGGAAGCTGGTGACAAACAGAAGTGAGGATTGCTCAAGATCTCTTCTGCAAAGGGTGGCAACAGCAGCAGCAGTAGTAGCTGCATTAAGTATTTTGCGTGAGGTTTATGCCAGAGTCCTAGGGATGATCCCATTACCCTGGCCTGGCAAGCCAGCACATCCCACCATCCTGACCACAAGAATTGGTTCCAGATAGACACACATGTCCAAGTTGAGATTCAATCTAAATATTTGGTTTAGAATTTGGTGGGGAAAGCCGCACGCGTTGGCTCACACCTGTAATCCCAGCACTTTGGGAGGCCAAGACGGGCAGACCATGAGGTCAGGAGATTGAGACCATCCTGGCTAACACGGTGAAATCCCGTCTCCTACTAAAAATACACACACACACACACACACACACACACAGAAAAAGTAGCCAGGCGTGGTGGCAGGTGCCTGTAGTCCCAGCTACTTGGGAGGCTGAGGCAGGAGAACCGCGTGAACCTGGGAGGTGGAGCTTGCAGTGAGCCAAGATTGTGCCACTGCATTCCAGCCTGGGCGACAGAGCGAGACTCCATCTCAAAAAAAAAAAGAATTTGGGGGAAAAGGAAATTATCTTTTCAATAGGGTTACCAATCCACTAGGATGCAAAACTGTACTTATTAGTGGCCATCCTGTAACTACATGACACAGGTGACCAAAAAATAGAGGCCTACGCTTAACAAATATTGTAACCGCCCAGTGGGTTCATTTTGCTTACTGCCCAGATAGAGTCAATTTATCAAGACAGAGGAATTGCAATAGAGAAAGAGTTTAACTCACCCAGACCTGGCTGAATGGGAGACCAGAGTTTTACTATTAGTCAAATCAATCTCCCTGGAAATTTGGAGACTAGTTTTTTTTTTTAAGGGATAATTTGTTGGGAAGGGCATCAGGAAGCAGGGAGTGCTGATTGGTCGGGTCAGAGACGAAGTCATAGGGAGTCAAAACCATTTTCTAATGCTGAGTCCGTTCCTGGAGAGGGCCACAGGATCAGATGAGCCAGTTTATTGATCTGGGTGGTACTAGCTGACCATTGAGCACAGGGTCTGAAAAATATCTTAAGCAACAATCTTAGGTTTTACAACAGTCATATTATCCCTAGTAGCAATTGAAGAGGTTTAGAGTCTTGTGGCCTCTAGCTGTAAGGTTCCTAAGCCATAATTTCTAATCTTGTGACTAATTTGTTAGGCCTACAAAGGCAGTCTGGTCCCCAGGCAAGGAGGGGGTTTATTTTGAGAAAGGGATATTATCATATTTGTTTCAAATTTCAACTATAAACTATAATCCTCACAAAGTTAGTTCAAGCCTACACTGAGGAATCAGGAATAAACGAGAACAGCCTGGAGGTTAGATGCAAAATGGAGTTTGTTAGGTCAGTTTTTTTTCACTGTCATAATTTTCTTGCTGTTATAATTTTTGCAAAGGCAGTTTCAATATCATCAACTAAACCTGTGATGTCAGCACTATTGCTAAACTTTTTAGTTATATAAATAACAAGTTCTCCCATTTAGCTAGTTTACTTTTAGTTTTGGTTGCAAACAAGGGGAACTTAGGGAAGTGAAGTGAAGAAAGAACCCAAATTGGGGTTGATGGATTGCAAAAGCTGAAGCTAGAAAGACATTAACAAAAGCCAAATCCAAAAGGCAAGGTCAATGGGGAGGAAAATACATAAAACAGAACAGTGAGCAATGAGGTTATAATCTGGAAGAATCAGCAACAGATTAAAATGTGGTGTACGAAGCGGATTAAGTTACGATAATTTAGAACAAATCCATGAATAAGCAAATATTGTGATGTATCATTTTTGTGGTACCCAAAGCATAGTGTAAAAAAGACATTCCATGTGTCTATGACCATACCACCCTGAATGCACCCAGTTAGCTGATCTTGGGAAAAAACATTTTATGTGTACACCACTCGATCATTAATTCTGAAAATAGAGAAGATTCTAAGAAGCTAAAAGGAAATTGTCAATTCTAAGAATACATACATGGGTCAGAATAAGATAATTTTATGACTTCAGATAAGTTTATAATTTTTATTTGATGTAAATTTTCATAACCAAAAGGGAATTCTGGAAGGTATGTTTGCTATTAACCCAAGGGAAGAATAAAATTTGACTTTCCTAGGAAAGCAATATTTGTCTTAATATTACTCTCCCTATAATGTAATTATTGAACAATGTCAAAATAATCTGGCTTTCTTGTGAAAATGTCAGATTGTCATTATTTCTATATCCTTCCAATCAACAAAGTACCTTGCACTTGCTAAAGAACAAATTAAAATGAATGAGACAGTTTGATATTTTGAGGAGCTTATAATCTCAGGGAAAGGAGAAGATTTCACAAATATTCAACTAGACTACAGAAATAAAGAAACAATATGAAGAAATAAAAGCAAAACACTATGAGACTATGCAGAAAAGGAAATAATTAACACACACAAAAGAAGCAGACTTGTCAAAGTCAATGAATTGCCTACATTTTCAACTTTTTAATCAGTTGTGTTGATAGAGTATCAATATATAGACCATTTATATCCTTTATATCCAGAAGGTTATGTAATTGGGCTTTAATTTATTTAATAAAAACACTTTCATCGAAGCATTGAGAACATCAACAAAAACAGCTGTGACTTTTTTTTTTTTTTTTTTTTTTTTTTTTTGCCCAGATTACAGCACCGGCGTATTCAGATTAACTGCAAACAATGGAGTATTTTATATAAACTGCATCAGAGCACAAACTGAAGATGAAACACTACCATCCTCATATATAACTAATTTGCGAACGTGTGCACGAGACAAGAACCTACTTTAAATTTCCACTCCTATTACAACCCCAGTACTGTAGTGAGGCAATGTTAGCAGTGTCTATGCAAAATGCAGAAGGACAGCAAACAATCAGAAGACTTATTTAGTAGTGTGTTAAGCCGATACAGAAAAAGATAGGATAATAGGTTTAAAAACATATCTTAGGCAGCTTACCTTTCATTTTTTTCTTTCAAAGGAGGTTGAGGGTTTACACGGGGATTTAAATGCTCTTATAGACAAGGGGAACAAGATGCTACTAGAGCCAACTTATTTATCTTAATCTTTTCATCTTCATTTTTCAGTTTTTCCTCTCATCCTTTTCTCTTCTCGTCTGCTTCCTCTTCTTTTCTTGCTTTTTTCAGGCTTAATGACTCCCTTTTTGCTACATCAGGCTTTCCTTAGTCTCAGTCGCCCAACAATATCCTTTTCATCTTATTTTCAGCTTCACTGCCTTTTTTTTTTTTTTTTTTTTTTTTTTGTAAGGCTGCTTGTCATCTGCAGCAGTGTTATTTCCTATCTCTCCCAGTTTCTTTACCAACATTGCTGATGGATAGGCCGAGATGTTCTGCTTTGATTTGGGGCAATACTCAGAACAGAACAGGAAAAGGCTGAAGGTGGCCTCTTGGGTGCATTAGGATCCTTGAACTTTTTTACCCCCTTTTAGGAGGGATATAGGTTTTCATTTCCTTTTCACAAAGGCTCTGTCTGCCATTGCCATGTATTCAAATTTTCCTTTCTCTTTAGTAGAGAGGGTCTTCCATTTCTCTGAGTACTTCTTAGAAAACTCTGAGAAATTGACTGAAGCATCTGAGTGCTCCTCCTGGCAAATTTGCACAAGGAATGCATATGATGACATTTTGTCTCTTGGCTTCTGAGGATCTCCTTTGCCTATGTTTGGTTATTTTTCCCCAGTAAGGCATGCAGTCGTCTAGTGCCTGACCAACTCTCACTTGTTCTAGCACTTTCTCTATGGATCTCAAAGTATGGTAATGGCTCTTTAACTTTAAAAAAAATTGTTGTACGCAGATTATTGCCTCAGGTGAAATGGAACAGTCAATACTGAAACTTAAGGAAACAGCTGCCTGTCTTTCTAAGGCAGACATTGATGATTAATTATTGTTAACAATATTAACTATTGCACAAACCCTACCATGGCCTGCAAGGAGGAAGTCTAGGGTAATTCTACCATCCATAACAACCCTGGTCAGTGAATTGGGGCTCACCTTAATGCCTCCCAGGGCTAACGTGGTGTTTAGTGCATTTTGTGTGTGTGTATAACTTAGGATCCAATCTAGGATGTCTCTTTAGTCTTCTTTAATCTGGACTAGTACCTCAGCCTTTATCTTTCATAATATTGACATTTCTAGAGGGTAAAAGTCAGTTTTTGTGGAGAATGTCCCAATTTTGGTTTGTCTCCTTGCTTCTCATGATAAACAAGTTTTTATAAAGGTTAAAGAGCCATTACCATACATTGAGAACCATAGAAAAAGTGCTAGAACATGTGAAAAAAACCCTTTTCAACAAATAATAGTGGATCTACTGAATATCCATATTTTAAAAATGAATGATTCATATCTTACACTAAAGACTCATATCTTACATAAAGACCCCAAACTACAAATCTCTTATAAGAAAAAATAGGTGAATGTGTTTGCAACCTTGAGATAGGCAAAATTCCTTTGAAAAAATGTAAAGGCATTAATTATAAAATAAAATGTTGGTAAATAAACTTTATCAAGATTAAAACAAACATCTGTTCATCGAAAGATAACATTGAGAAAATAAAATGCAAGCCACATACCGGGAAAAATATTTGGAACACATATTTCTAACACAGGACTTGTATCCATATTATATAAAGAACAGCTACAACACAAGAATTAAAACACAACCAATTTCTTTAAAAAGGCAAAAGACTTCAATAGATGCTTCACAAAAGAAGATTTGCAAATGATCAATAAACACTTGAAAAGATGTTCACCACTACCAATCATCAGGGAAATACAAGTTAAAATTGGAAATTAGATACCACTTTATACTCATTAGAAATACCAAAATTAAATACTAAAAATAACCAGGTGTTGGAGAGAACACAAAGCCACTAGATACTGATGGAAGCTTAAAATGGTACAAACCATGATGGAAAAAATGTTTAGCAGAATCTTATTGCGTTAAACCTAGATTTACACTATTGCTTAACAATTCCACTCACATGTTCACCCTCCTTAAATGAAAACATATGCCAAGTAGAGAACTTGTACAAAAATATTTATTGCAGCCTTATTAACAATAACACAAAATTGGAAACAACACAAATATCTCAACAGTAAAACAGCTAAACAAATTATGACATATCCATATAATGGAATATCACTTAATAATAAAAAGTAATAAACCAATAATGCCAACAAAGCCAAGCACAGTGGCTCATGCCTGTAATCCCAGCACTCTGGGAGGCTGAGGCAGGCAGACCACTTGATGCCAGGAGTTCAAGGCCAGCCTGGACAACAAAGGGAAACTGCGTCTCTACTAAAAATACAAAAATTAGCCAAGCATGGTGGTGCATTCCAGTAATCCTAGCTACTCGGGAGTCTGAGGCACAAGAATCACTTGAACCCAGGAGGTAGAGGTTGCAGTAAGCTGAGATCACACGCCACTGCACTCCCACCTGGGCGACAGAATGAGACTCTGTCTCAAAAATAATATTAACAGTAATAATGGTAATACAAACAAAAATACTGATAAATCTCAAAAACATTATCTTCAATGATAGAAGCCAGAAACAAAGGAATATATATAGTATAATCTCATTTACATTAAGTTTAATACAGGCAAAATTAATGTATAAAGCTAAAAATCAGAGTAACATTTGCCTGAGAGGAGTACAGAAATAGACTGGAAAAGTGCACAAGGGAATTTGTTAGGGTGATGTTCTATATCTTGTTTGAGATGTTTATTACATGAGTTTATACATTTGTCAAAACTCATCAAACTTTACACGAAAATCTGCAGAATTTATTGTATGTAATTCTCAATTCAAAATGGAAAAAAATACAAAATAGATTTTATTTAAATCTAACTTACTCCCAGGCTATTCAAGTTCTGATATCCAAATTAAATAAGTTGAATTTGAGAGTATTTACTCTATTTCCACAGGTGTTGAGAGAGATACTCTCTCAGACTTTACACAGCTACCAAGGCAACAATGCCAGGAAAACTATTAATCAAGATATGGTAGCACCTGCTTGCAATCAGGAGAAGAAAGCAAAGAACACTCTGGATTATAAAAGCAGATGAGACCTACCCACTAGGCCTAGTCAGACACAATGTTGGCGCCCTTGGTTCTGGCAACTGTGGCCCTGGCATCTGCTCATCATGGTGGTGAGCACTTTGAAGGGTAAGTAAGCCATCTTTAAGGAGCAAGTCCTTCTTTCTTGCTAGCCCCAAGATTTGGACACATCACTCAATTTACATTTTCTGTGCTTCTACTATCTCACTATTCAGCGAGAAGGTGTTCCGTGTTAATGTTGAAGATGAAAATCACATTAACGTAATCCGCAATTTGGCCAGCACCACCCAGGTAAGTAACAATTTTGATTTGCTTCACATGTAATTTAAAATCTTAGATGGCACTGTGATTCCAACAATGGGAAAAAATAACATGAAATATTAACTATAGTACTTTTGGTAGCAAGAAATAAAATCTTGGAAAACATTTAATGCCATAATGTCTTCTTTTTCTGCCTAAATTAGATTGCCATAAGCCCTGTGGTATTATAAATCCATGGTAACTTTTAAAAGAGCTGACAGTGTGACAACTGGATGAGTTGGAACTGTCACGAAGGTCACAGAACATCTAATGTGCAGTCACTTTCCTTCTAAGGCAAAAGAGAAAAATGATCAACTTGGATATTACTGAAAAACTGGGCTTTTGTCCAACTTCAAATTCATTTCCACATCCCATGTATCATCTGTCCTCTTTGATTTTCTTTCATTCCAAATCAAACAGCTTGGGTTTTCATGACCTTGATTCAGGTCCCCTAATGATATGACATGAGGGGAAAAGAAGGTAAAAGCCATGAGTGATTTTCATACTTTTCTTTTGCTTTCAAATAACTGACATCTCTGTGCTATTTTTTTTTTAATCCACCATATACGAGATGAGAACTGACGTTTTAAACTGTATATATAATGTAGCAGGAAGCTATTGCTGACCACAAATACAGCAGTTCCACTTGGACCAATGCCATTTTTTCATAAATATATAAACTAAAATAATCTGCTAGCTTATACACACACACATACACACACATATACACATGTATAGTCATTCTGTAGCTTTTAAGGCCTAGAGGAAGGAAGAAGAAGGTGGATAGTGTCATAATCACAGGCTCAGAAGTTCAGAATTGAAAGAAATATAAACTCATCTATTCTGGCGATTCACTCAAATCCGGAATTTCCTTCTGGGAAACAGCATCCGCAGTTGCTACTCCTGGTAAAACCTGTTTGAGTAATTCCGGGAATAGTTCGTTTACTACATTTTGGAACAGCCCACTTGCCTTACAAATCATTCCAACTGTTTGCTTCCTTATTCTAAGCTGAAAACTTCTTTCTCTAACTTTGACCTGTTGGGCTTAGCTGAGCCAAATATCATGTTACCTCTAAGATTTATCTTGTTCAGGCTTTCTGTCATTTTTCTTAAAACTGGTTTGCAGACTCTTGATCATTCTGCTCACCTCTAGATACAGCTCATTCTTTCTGTCTACATTTCTTTTTTTAAATGTAGTTACCAGAATTGACAATGGGCCTCCAGGTGTGCTCTGATTAATACATACTACAGGGCCGTTGCTTGCCTTCATTTGTAAAGCAGACATTTATTAATGGTGCCTAAGATTCTTTTTAGCATCTTGAGCAGTCATAGAACACTATAAGCTTATATTAAACCTGTGTTCAATCAAAACCATTAGGTAATTTTTTTTCCTCACATGAATCACCCTCGAACGAGGTATCCCTCCTTCTGTGCTTACCTAATTGACTTTTTTCACCTATATGTAGCATTTTAGATTTACACTTTTAAGATTTATCTTGATAGCTGTTTTCAGCATGTTGAGACCTTTTAGGAGACTAATTCAGTTATCCAGGGCAATAATTCTTCCCCGTAACTTTGTATCTCCAGCGAGTTTGATAATCATTCCTTTTCAACTTTTATCCTTGTCACAGATAAAAGAAAATATTAAGTAGGTCAGGAGTCACAGAATTAGAGGCCTTCTTCATGTTTCACTCATTCAGTACATATTTATCATGAATCTCCAACGTGCCAGACATAATGTTAAGCACTGAAGTGGTTCATTAACCTAGTCTCCTTGCACAAGTTTACTCAACTACCCAAACTAGTGGGGTGTTACCTAGGGGTAACTCTGCCTGATGCTTTCTGGTTTATAAAGAAAGATATCAATGCAGAGACTTCATCAAATACTTTACTAAGATCAAGATTCAACATTCTACCAGGTTAGTGTTCTCATCCAAAAATAAGGTGAAGTTAATTGGGCCTGACTTATTCTTGCTTTAAACCATACTGACTCCCAGAGACCAGCTTCCTTTTCTCAGCATTCACAATCCATCTGCTTCCAGTTACTCTGCAGCTTTGCCAGAATCCATGCCAAGCCCTAGCAGCTCCTGCTTCTGGGCTTCACCTATTTTCTTGTCTATAAAATCTAAAACTTGCCCCCTCTACTCCCCAGTAAGCCCTTCAAGCTCTGATTCTTCCAAGATCGCTGAGAAAGTTCTGCAATCACATCTGCAGTAATTTTTTTTTATTATTATCTAAAATTCAGCATTTCATAGTGGTCAAGAGCAGAGAGTCTGGACTCAGACTGCCTGGGTTCAGTTCCTAGCCCTACTACTTGTTAGTCAAACTTGGACACCTCTCTGGGTCTCAACTTCCTCGTTTGTAAAATGAAGATGATAATACTATTTTATGTAGGGGATTGTTGTGAGATGTAAATGAATTAATATAGGTAAAGCACTTAGAACTTAAATAGTAAGAACTATATGTGTTTGCTGCTATTACTATCATTAGGTCTGAAATTTTGAATACAATTTATATGGCTGGTATAATCAATCACCTATGTCCTCATCTACCTTAGGCCTCAATGTTCTCTTTCCAAAGAAGGTATTTCTGCTTAAATCATAACATGAAAAACTCTTTACTTATCCTTGTGGTAATTTCATCTCTAAGTAGTAATCGAATAAACAAGGGATAGTGTAACTCTCTCTTGGAAAACACAGAAGCCAAAAAAGAGTTAAATAGGGCTTCTTTCTTTCATCATGCTTTAGCTCCAAGCAGTTGGACCAACATATTTCTTCTTTATTCTTTTATTTTCAACATGATTGAAATGAGATTTTTATTCTCCTTAGCAATTATGGGAACAGCATATTCTGGTCTGTAGCCTTCCTGATAAGATCATTACAAGGGCATCCAGTCTTTGTATTCATCCTTGGCCATGTGTCCTTCCTCTCAGCTTTTGAACATGTCCTTTTAAATGCTGAATATATTGGACAGATCTGTAACCACACTGTACTCCAGCAGCCCGTCTTTTCTCATCTATAATTGAATAGTAAGGATTTTATTTTATCTCCTCACAATCAGGGTTGTACTTTTTCCTTTATTGAAGGCATTCACCATAAAACCTATTCACTTTTCTCCGGACTGTCTTGAAGTCTGTGTTTCTCAAATTTAAGGTGCATTTTCCTCTATATCTAGAGTAACATGGTTATTGTCTTCCAATGTTCTTATCATTCCTATTGTACCAGTAAGTTCCTCCCTGCTGTCTGGAATTGGGCCTTGAGTAGAAGTTGCTTTCTTTTCCAACAAAAAAGGAAAATTTCACCAAGATAAATGAAAAGTCTATCAGATGTTTGACTTATAGTCAAATGCAATTGTGAAGAAACAAATTCATGCAAATTTCTGAAGAAACAAAGATCCCCAACACCAATATTTATATTTTTATTGGCCAATCTTATTCCCAGAAAAATTTCAGGTTGGCATGCTACTTTATCTTGCTTTTGGCTAGTTTTCCGAGATATTTTAGGAAGAATTCTTTAGTTGTTAGGCAGCCGACTGATTAAATTAATATAATGCTATCATTTAAAGATATCTCTTAATCATCCAATAAATGTTCTGTATGGTTCTTTGTCATATTTATAATTTTATAACTTCAGTTTTCTAACTTCATAATGTATAGTTTAATTCCCTACATCTACATCCTATATTTCACTCCATGTTTATATTTCAGACATACATCTCATTCACAACGTCTTAGTAATTTCTGAAATTTATATTTATCACCTTATGTTATTACTTTGACTTTAATACCTGTATTCATATTTGGTGCATTGGTAACAGCTGTGAGACTAAAGCATCGCTCCTGATTTCCAGCCATGTTTCTCCTAGGAAGTACCAGAGACTAACTCCAGTATAGGGGGTCTGTGTCACACATGCGGCACTCCAGAGGGTTCTATGTTGACAGATTTGCTAACTAGTTTTCTCCATGTCAAACTGAAATTTTTAAGCAACCTCAGGTTAGGTCTGTAAGTTTCTGTCAAACATATTTATGAGATTTATTTGCCCCCCCTTAAAGAATCCGTAATGCTCATACTGTAATCTTAAAAGTAACACTTTCTCTACATATATATGTATACTCTTCTAATATTTGGTAGAGCTAGGACCAATGGGTAAGAGCTTAGGAGGATACAGATGGCAATTTTCAGTTTGATATTAGAAAGAAAACCATTTATAAGCAATTAAGCTGTTCTGAAGTAGCACTAGATATACACAAGGTTCTGCTAGAACCACCACCAAGAACATCATGCAGGCATTTGATGCTTTGAGTGGAAAGCTGGCATCTTCATATTGGCTCTTCCAAAGTAGACCCTGAGACAAAGATTCAAGGGAAAGAATTTTATCTGGGAAGCGCAGGGAGCCCTGGTAGAGAAGTGGGGAGTGCTACATAGAAGTAAAGGCACCCAACAAAGGAAACGGTGTTAAGCCAGCTACTAGAGGACAACTGGAGGTAAATTCACAGGGAAACTCTAGGAATGTGTACAAACAACACACTTCAGAATTATCCCACCTGAGAGGTGAAGGAGTTGGAGTAGTTCAACATTCGCTTTTCAGGATTATTGGTTGAACCACAAAGAGTAATTTCCTTGGTACCTCCTGTCTACCTGGAGCTGGGAATTTGACTTTTCCCAGTTCTATAGGAAAGAGCCCTCAGGCACAGAGAGCAGATCTTAGCAACGGGAGTACATGGAGCACACTAAAAGGTCCCCGCAATTATGTACCAGCGGGACACTGTCAGGTCAGCTACAGATACGTGGAGGACTTTATGTGTTTTGCCAATTCTCAACCTTGTCGTCTATAATAAAGACATCCCTCCCTGTCCCACCACACCATAGAATGACAGGTGTTTATTAGGAACATAAATTCAGAGCTAAGTTTCAAAAATACGTTTTCTCTTGTAATGTGCTTATCTTCATTGCCCTTTTCTCCATAATGTTGGCTAACTAGAAGTTGTCACCAGCCCCTTGCTTTCTCTGTCCTTATCTTAGCATGTCTTTATACTTCCACACTTCATTTAACCCTCTCATCCTTGACTCACTAGGTCACCTTCTACAGCCAATCCTTATCCAAACATTGATACTCTCTCCTTTCAATCCCTTTGTGATACTCACCTCACCTCACACTTTTTTCTTCTGGAATGCCAGTATCCCTGCCTCCCATGGCCCTGACATTCCTTATGGGTCTGCTTCGTGACTCACCACCTCTAGATATCTACAGTGGTGTGAAGCTTGCCAGGACAGAATATAGGTTACTGGGAGCCCCACAAGTGTATCTGAAACTGAGATGTCTTATAGTATTACCTCGTCATTTTCTGCTGCACAGCCTCTAAGTCTGCCCAGACTCCCTTCCAAGTTTCCAAGCAGTGGTCCTAAATATCACCATCAGACACATTTCTAGCCCCAAAGCAGTGTGCAAACATGTGAACAGAGATTGGCTGAGACACAGGGACAAAGAAAGACCCAATGTCAGGCTGACCTCAGACTTCTAGGCTTCCACTTAGCACAAGCAAGGAAAAGAAAAACAGACACCTACAAGACGCAGTATGTTTTAGTTAATATTTTTCCACTGAAAAGTGATACTTAAAACCACACATCCACAGACTTTTTAAAAATGCTGTTTTGGACTTCATATTCTCCAACGTCTCCCCCATAAAGACAAAGGCCATGTTTGATTTGCCCACTAATGTATTCCTAGTCTCAGACACAGAGCCTAGCATATCGTAGGTTCTCAACAATAGTTGATGAGTAACTAAATAAATGAAAATGTCAGTACATGACTGGATCCCCAAGAGCAATTTGTTTCCAGCCACAGTGCCAATATACCCATTGTGAAAAGATATCATTTTCTTTCTGATGTATCCCCACAAGTCAGGGATGCTCCTGGTTCCACATATTACTGTGACTTGCACAGAATTGAGTTCCAAGAAAATGCATAAGTCCATTAAAAGTAAAACAGCTTTATATTTCTCCATTAAATTTTGTAGTTCTAGTTAATTCATCATTCATCTAACACATAGATCCATTACCACAACACTACTATCCCAATAAGCTAGTGATCCAGAAAATCAATAAGTAGAAAAGAACAGTTACAAAATACAACTAACTAGCATATGATTATATGATTTTCATGTTCATTGATAATCAATCAAGGTTATATATGTATTAGTAAACAGTTTTATCAACATCTAACTGCTTGGTTCCAACCCTTGTTCACTCAAAGGAAATATTTTCAACAGATTTCATGGATGATTTGATTTTGAAAATAACTCAGTTGGGTAGAGCACTAACATGCTCACAGATGATCATTCACCCATTGAATTATAGGTATCCAATATAGTTTATCTTGCCCTTTATTCAGATTGACTTCTGGAAGCCAGATTCTGTCACACAAATCAAACCTCACAGTACAGTTGACTTCCGTGTTAAAGCAGAAGATATTGTCACTGTGGAGAATGTTCTAAAGCAGAATGAACTACAACATGAGTAAGTTTATGTTTTATTAATATTAAAATTCTCTCCCATGCATGCTTTCATCTGAGCCTTTGAATAACTCTGGGAGAGGAGAAATGAGACCAAGACCATGCCTTCCCCAGGACCCCATAAATAGGTAACAGCAGAGCTGGCCCTGGATTCCAAGTCTTAAGACTTCAATTCTGATGGATTTTGTGTTTAGTTATTGCTCTAATGAAAATGGTTTTTATTCTTGAACCCCAAGTCTTCTGCCAGATATATGACTTGGTCCATTTTACAAGCAATGTATAGAGTACAGGCCTAACCAATGGATACTCTATTCTCAGCGAGACATAGTTTTAACCCCAAATCTTATCAGCTCTTCTTTCTAGGGTATCAGCCAGACCTATTGTGAGCTATGAGGGCTATTTATGCATTTTTAGCCTAAGGAGAAGTATAGAGTCAGTCTGAATGACCCTTCTGTCCTTTTTTCTCTAAAGTCCCACCACTATCTCTAACGGTAGGAGAAGGCATGGAAAGAAAGATGCAAAGACTAGAGTAGTTGGCTAAGCTGATCCTGTCTCCCTCACTGAATACCACTTTGGTTCATCTAGGTCTTTCATACAAGAATGTCTTCCTAAGTAAAGGCAATTGTCCATTTGCTGATCCAACAAATCAATATTGAATGTCTACATGTATCAAGTTCCAATAAGGACAGATATGGCCTCACATCCTTTAGGGGAAAACAGACTTTAAATAAGGAATTGCGGTAGTATTTAATAGATGGTAAGAAGAGTAAAGAGCTGGAGTTCAGAAGAATAGACCAAGTCTAGGGGTCAGGGAGGGCTGTCCTAGGAAATGATTCTTCAGCTGAGAACTGAAAGAGGAGTAGGAGTTGATTAGCCAGACAAAGACGAGGAAAAAACCATACTTTAGGCAGAGAACAGACCATATGCTAGGGCTTAGAAGCAGGAGAGACCATGCTAACCCAGGACATTTGCATAAGAGGGAAGGAAGAAACAAGGTCTCTAGTATAAAGCAGAGGTCCTCCTCCAGTGGGTGGATTAGGGAGGAACAAAGACAAAGTCTTGGGCTCTGGTCCTGTAAATTCGAATGTTTATCCAGCAATCCACCATCACAAATTCAAGTCGTCGTTATGTTTTGGAAAAATGTAAGCTATATAATTTTAACAGAAATTTCTCTTGTTTTCGCATCTTAAAATGTAAAAGAATAGTATCTGTGCCAGTGAAGATGTCAGAATTGTCACCTATAAAATCTGTACCTCCATTAGGAGAAGTGGTATAGCATAGTGCAACAAGTAAAGGCTTTGGGAAAAAAACAGACCAGATTCTAATCCTGGCTTTGCACATTGCTGTATGATTGTGGGTAATTTGCTCAACCTTTCTGAGCTTCAGCTTTCTTATCCATAAAATGAAGACATAATGCCTCTCTCAAACGGCTGTTGTAAAAATAAAACAAAACAGTACATAAATAAATTACAACTGGTATTATATTGCTGAGAATGCTGCTATGGTTTACTGTTGTACAAAGAGGGAGATTATACATTTTTTAAGAGTCTACAGAAACTGCTATGTTTAACCCCATTATCATGCCTCACAAAGCTTAGCTATGTGCTTTCTGCCTGAGGGAAGTGTCAAAAGGTGACCTTAAGAATTGACTGTCTTTTTACAACAAAGATATAACCTAGTAAGTCTCAAAATGTGATTAAGATTCATGTCTATAACATTTTGCTCTTTTTATTATCCTGAAAAGGACATCTAAAATTCTAGTCCTTGGAGCATTCAGAAGCATTCAAAAGATGAGTTTCTTTGTAATTCTTTAAGAAAACAAAGATCAGCGACCATAGATTAACTCTAGCTACCTGAATGATGTCTTAATTCTACCCTTATCACAAAACGGTAAAATGGTTTCTGATAGAATTTCAATCTCTATTTATAATCAGATAGAAAATTCACTTTCCTTTTAGTGGTGAACTTTTTGGGAATTGTGTATGAATGTTGTCTCATCTAGAACATAGAACATCCCCTGAGGGCTAAGAGCTTGTTAATTTTTGCTTCTCTGTTCACTGCTTAGCACATTTGTAGCATGTAATTTTCGAAATATTAAATAATAATAAGTCCCTGGAAATCCTGGAGAAGCATACCAGCAATATCCTTGCTGGGGTTGCAAGCAGTCCCTGTGCATCCCATTATTACCTCATATGGTAACTAACTTGTATTTAGACGATTTCCTGCTGGCAAAAATTTGCAGTAGTGTTTGTGTATGACAAGAACCATCCGCTGCACACAAGTTCTACCAAAATAACTTCTCAGATTTTTTTGGTGTTTCCAACCCTCTTCACCAAGACCTGTATTATTTGGCAGCTTTAATCAGATCCTGAATTATCATAGGAAAAAAATCAAAATGTGTGCAAAAAGAAAGATAACTGTAGTTTTAAATGCCAAAGCTTCACCCTTAGTAACAGAAAGACTAGGAATCAGATAGCATAAATTTCCAACTTATGGTTATGAAGCTAAGTTGACAGAACCTTTAGGTGCCCTACCCTCCATGGAATTCTCTGCTACAGACTGTAGAAAGATTGCCTTTGCCCTACTTGATCCAGGGAGACTGATTGTTGCTCAAACATATATCAGCATTTTTCTGCATATTTCAGAGGTATACAGGAAGGTGTCCTAGGATAGCAACAGGCACGTAGTAATGTTCTTCAATAGCAGTGGGCACAAAATCCAGGTACTGATCAAATATTCCATTTTCCAGACATCTGAAAGGGGGATAAAACTGAGTCATGTGTTTCTTTACTTCTCAGACATTGTGTTCCTTGCTTTTTTGGGAGTCCCAGTTATCTAATTTGCTTGCGTGTTTAAAAAAAAAAAAAAAAAAAAAAAAAGGAGAAGTTGGATGGCACTATAAAATGAGCATATAAAAGTATAAAACACTATACATGCTTCTCTATTTTGGAGCTGTGAGGCATTGTTTTAATCTTCTAGAATGGAAGCTCATTATTCAGTAATAATATTTTGTAATATAGCTAAAGTAGTACTTTGTCCTAAATCTAATAAAATCAAATAACCACAGGACTGGGAAGGATTATTTGAGGTCAGTTCCCCGCCTTCAAGCAAAAGTCAGCACCACATTTCAACCGCACTCTGATGCTCTTTTGCAAGTTACTAGAGGATATTTTTACTCTTGGGTGTCATCTTCAATTTAACTAACTGGTTTTTTATGCTTCTTTGTCCTGGATATTGATGAAAATGTTTAATATTTAACGTAGTAATAACTCTAACAGAATGTCTCTTAGTACCAAACGAAATGCCAGCCCCCACATGTCACCAATCCTCCTAAATAATTTAAACTCAGCCAGTCGCGGTGGCTCACGCCTGTAATCCCAGCACCTTCGGAGGCCGAGGCAGGTGGATCATCAGGTCAGGAGATCAAGACCATCCTGGCTAACACGGTGAAACCCCGTCTCTACTAAAAATACAACAAATTAGCCAGGTGCGATGGCAGGTGCCTGTAGTCCCAGCTACTTGGGAGGCTGAGGCAGGAGAATGGCGTGAACTTGGGAAGCGGAGCTTGCAGTGAACCGTGATTGCACCACTGCACGCCAGCCTGGGCGACAGAACAAGACTCCATCTCAAAAATAAATAAATAAATAAATAATAATTTGAACTAAAGGGTTGGGTACAGGTAAGAGGATAGCAATATGTCTGGAAGCTTTGAAATGAAAGAGGATGTCATTTTCTGGTTCCTCTTGGATTTTTTTTTTTTTTTTTTTTCATTCCAAGAAGCTCATCCTTGCTAGGTAAGATTTGTTCTTTCACATTATGATATCGAGACATAATTGTCTTCTTAGCAGTTTCTGTCGGTTGATTTTTTGTTGTCATTGTTTCCAGGTTTTTGTCTTGCTTGGCTTGCTTTGTTTCGGTTTGGTTAGTCTGTTTTTAGTTTTTTGTTATCCTTGAATATCCTTTCCTGAACTATCTATTTTTTAGTTTTCCTCCACGTTTTCCTGAGTTATGACAGTGATAACTGGCAAATTTTTATTTTTTTCATAAACTGGGAAGACATGTATGTAAATGACTAAGGCTTATGGATTGGAATCAAGCCACAGCATTTTGGAATTGAAAAGGATGTTGAATATTTACTAATCAAATGACCCCATTCTAAAACTTATGACATAAGGTCCAGGGATTAGATGACTTTTCTAAAGCCAGTTTATGAGTTGGGCAAAACTATGACCTTGATCTTTTGATTCCTTATTCATGATTCCTTCTACTTCCACCCTATTCCTTAACAATTCAATTGGGGTGGTGAATATAACTGGGATAGTGAATATAGTGCTGACTAAAATCACTGTTCCTAACTATAGCAGACTGACTGATGTTCCCCAAAAAACTCTATATCCTAATCCCCAGAACATCTGAATATGTCATGTTTATCACAAAGAGGAATTAAGGTTATAGATGGAATTAAGGTTCCTAATCAGCTGATGTTAAAATAGGGAGATTATTCTGGATTGTCCTATAGGTCCACTGTAATCATGGGTCTTTAAAGTGAAAGAGAGAGGGAGAAGAGGTCACAGTGATTGGATGTGAGGACTTTATCTGCTGTTGGAGCCTTGAAAGTGGAGAAAAGGGTATGGCCAAGGAATGCAGGTGACCTCTAAGAACTAGAAAGGGCAAGGAATTAGATTATCCCCTAGAGCTTCCCTGTTGATACCTCTTTTTTAGCCACACCTCATTTTTATCCCAGTGAGACTTATGTTGGAATTCTAACCTACAGAACTATAAAATAATAAATTTTATATATATTTAAGCCACTAAGTCTGTGGCAACTGACAGCAGCTATAGAAAACTAATATACTCACAAAGCATTGGCAGCTGTTCAATGGAAAATGTTTTTCCATGGAATAACTTCTAAAATCTGCATTTTTTCCTTTGTAATTACTACCTTAAGATAGTTAAGACCTTAAGAAAGTGTTTGTCTTTTGCTAGGAAACAGATCCCGTTTGGTATTAATTTATTACACTTTCCAAAAACAGGCGCAAGTTCATACCCAAGTTCACCAATTGAAGGAGTGACCAGGAGGAAGCTTCAGAGGATGTCCCTGACATACTTCATCAGAATGTCCTTGGGAAAGCCAGAGGAGAAGCAGACTTTTGATGTGTGTCTGCAATTCTCTGTATGTCAGATAAAATCATTTCAAGGTTTAACTGGATAATAGAAATTTCTGCAAAGTGGCCTCTGTCTGTAATATTCACAGTACTGTGATCAAGGATACTAATGATCATAAATTTTTCTCTCTTCCAAGCATACTTTTCACTCAAAGTAGAAAGGGAAGTGAAGTCACACACATACACACCTTCAGACTGGCCTCATAATGGAAACTATCACCTGAACAATTCATTTATCTAAATAGGTAGGCCTCAAAGGTTTCTGTTACCACTTTTCATATTACCTTGCTACAGAACCATTATTAGATTACTTAAACCATCCAAAAGACAAGCAAATAGAAACTAGTTCTTTAAACCCATTCTTCTTTTACCTAGTAAATCTTCAGCTTGTTAATATTTCAGAATTTCCAGACAAGATATTTTTCTCAGAACCTAGAGACAGTTCCAAAGTGACAACTCCTCCCATTTACCCAGGATTGAGTAGCTCTCTGGAACACAAGACTTTTAGTTCTAAATTCAGAAAAGTCCTGAGGAAGAAAGACCATAGACAGGCTTCGAGTACATACTGTTGTGTGGAAACCCAAGGCCCTGACCCAAAATGTCCCAGGTACCAGGGGCAACCATTTTCCAAGTTTAAGGTTCACAGATAGTCAAATACCTGAGGTTTGGGCTGAGGAAGATCCTATTTTGCTTGCACTCTCCCGTATCCTTCTTCGTGACTTACTCACTCTTTACAATCAGTAACAGAATCTCCCTGGAGCAGCTGAAGGCCATCAGGAAGAACCAGAGGACGACATGAGAATTTATGGAGAGTGCACTGTGCCATCTGCTAAAGCAGCGGCTCTGGGGCTTTATGTGTGTTCACTGGGGAAAAATACACTTATGTTCATAGGAACACCCACTTTGGTTCATTGCAGGGTACTGATAAGCAACCTGAGAAATGTGGTGGAGGCTCAGTTTGATAGCCCGGTTCGTGCAACAGGACACAGTTATGAGAAGTACAACAAGTGGGAAACGGTATGATGTACACATGATTTAGACAGATATTACTTTGGGAATTGAACCAAGAATGCCACACTGATCTACAAATGATTCTATTTGGTAGATAGAGGCTTGGACTCAACAAGTTGCCACTGAGAATCCAGCCCTCATCTCTCGCAGTGTTATTGGAACCACATTTGAGGGACGTGATATTTACCTCCTCAAGGTAATCATTTTTAACCATGACCTTGCCATGTCTGAGGGCTTTAAATCAATGAATTCTAACATATGAACATCTGTTTCACAGACATGCTTATCCCAAACATTGTTATAACTCTTTCCTGCCTACACCCCCGAGGGAACCAGATTCCCCAGCTTCTTTTATCATATGTGGATTTTTAAATCATTATTTTGATTTATTCAAAAGGAAAAATGCAATAAAATAAGAGAAGACCTATAAATTTAACCACATTCCTGTAAGCAATGTAAATGATTATCTACCTTGATGAAATTCTTCTTTCCCAGCTGTCGTTTGCAAATCCATTTGCTAAAGAGGTTCATAAACTTCATGTCTATCAGACAACATTACAAAGCATATCAACAATTTGTTTCTGTCATTTTCTAACACCATTTTTGTCATGTAATTCTAATGAAGGAAATAAAAAGACAAGGAATAAGTGAGAGAGTAGTAAAAATTCTTACAAGATTAGCAATAATCATGATTACTTCTAATTACTCATCCAGTTGTCTTGGTCATGTCACCTAATAACAGCAGCTGAAAATAACCTCCACATGAGTAAAATTAAGCAGGGTAATCAAGCATCATCTGAAAATACGAGCTTGTCAAGCTTAATAAAAGTAATAAACAGCCATATAAGCTTTCAGCTCAAACATTGTGAGTCTAGAAGCAAGAACATACTGTGTTAGTATTATATTTTAATTTGATTTAATCATGGGATCCAGCTCTTGCTGCTGTTGGGTTTCACTTGTTGAGTCTCAAGCCCAGACGGGTAGTGGAGGTTAACCCCTGAATGTCCTATGATGAATCATGGTTTCCCTTTTCCTTTTGCTTGCAATAGGTTGGCAAAGCTGGACAAAATAAGCCTGCCATTTTCATAGACTGTGGTTTCCATGCCAGAGAGTGGATTTCTCCCGCATTTTGCCAGTGGTTTGTAAGAGAGGTCAGTGTGTAGAGTGGTTTTTGGCAAAGAGAAATGTATGTTTTAATTTTCAATTAATTCCTTAAAACCTAGAGAGAATAATAACACAGAAAAAAATCCACAATTACAAGTTCCCAATTTTGGAAATTAGTTTCAACTTCCACCAACAGACCTTTATAAGGCAAGATTTTAAACAGAAAATTCCATTTATGGGCCAGATGCAGTGGCTCATGCCTATAACCCTAGCACTTTGGGAGGCCGAGACAGGTGGATTGCTTGGGCTCAGGAATTGGAGACCAGCCTGGGCAACATGGTGAAACCTCATCTCAAAAAAAAAAAAAAAAAAAAAAAAACAATTGTATTTATTTGAATTTCACTCATCTGAACTTTCTCACCCACATTTGGTAGAGAGTCCAACAACTAGCATAGTGGTTGGTCATGTAAAACCTAATGGTTGTGGTTAAACCAATTGGATCATTATCTCCTGGCTAATAATAATTGTATACTTCAGAAGAAAACAGTGGATAGTAGTCCTTACTCTAAATGATACTGGTTTTCATGCCTTATCATTCTAATAATAAGATATATGTAAAAGCCTTTTAAAAACAAGTTTTAAAATATGCATAAGTCTATACTGATATGCATAGATGATTCAATAAATAAAAGAGAGGCAAAAAACAACTCCTTCTTGCAGAAGAATTACAACTAATATATGTACAAAGAATAAGCAAAACATAAAATCATCACTAGAACACCACAGCAATAATCACGTCAGGCAAATCCACAGATGGATATAAAATTAGTGGGTAAAAGTTTAGTGAGAAACAGGATATTTGCACAGTCTCAAAGTTATCTCCTCCCAAAAATGTATTCATTATAAAGGGAAAACTTACAGTGGATAAACCTAGCAGAAGGAACTACCTTAACTAAGTAATCAAGGTTGACATCACCAGTAATAAATAAGACATATCAATATCATGTACCTTCAGATATTATGAAGTGAAAAGACATATCACATTGTGATATGTGGCATTCTTCCTTAAAATAAGTGACCTCCCTTTAATCATAAACAAAATTTAATTTTGAAAAATAATTTAGACAAACTCAAAGTAAGGGGCATTCTGCAAAATAACCTGACCAGAACTCTTCAACAGTATTAAAGTCATAAAACACAAAAAGACTGAAGACCTGTCACAGATCAGAGGAGACAATGGAGACAAGACAAATAAAGGCAATGTAGGATCCTAGATTGGAAACGAGAATGGAAAAAGGATATTAGTGGATAAACTTGTGAAATCTGAATAAAGTCTATAAATTAGTTTATAGTATTGTATCACTGTTAATTTCTTCACTTTGAAAATTATACCATGGTTATGTAAGATGGTAACATTCAGGAAGCTGGATGAAGGGTATATGGGAACTACTTTTGCAATTCTTCTGTAAGTCTAAAATTATTTCAAATTTAAAAGTTGAAAACATTGAAGTGCTTTAAATATATAAGAATATTATCATATACAACATAATTTTTGTGTGAAGCACTTCCATATATATTTGTTATATAGTCTTGGTTTCTAGACATTATGTATCAGATTGGCATCACTTAGCTTCACTATGTAGCTCACCGTCTGCCTTTTAGAAGAGGATAACTGGATCTTAGAATGAAATTTTACTATTTTTCCAATTTGCAGACCATTAAAAGAACATGATTATATAGCACCTGTAACCTAAAAAGCACATGCTTGATCATGTAATATTGTAATTAATTTATATATATATATATATAATTACAAATAGTATATAAAAACTGTTCACACATAGAAGTCTAATCTATTTTAATGTTTATTCAAGCAAGCCTAGGGAAGGGTTGAATTTAAGTTTAATATGATGCTGGATCAGAGGGACCATGACTAAGGGAACACATTAAGTGGGCATGATGTCCCTCATTCATAGATAAGTGTCTACATTACTTAACAGGGACAACAGGATTGTCCCTTCTTGAGAAAGACAACAAAGGAAACTCCCATCACTATGCAGCTTGGGGTGTTGCTGAGAGCCTTCCCAAAATCCCTGAGTATCAGCTTATTGTGAGAGGCATTCTCATTACCTTGTTATATTGGACATTCCCTCTAGTGAGATCATCTACAGGAGGTTTCATAGAAAAGAAATACATTTCTAAATGACATTATTAGGAACACACAGAGCTATCCACAGAACTTCTTACCAGAACTAGGTCTTACACTTATACCCTACCAATTTTGAAAAAACCTATTTTAGTTGCTATCTTAAAAGAAATGAGTATATATGTTCTTCAGAAGTCTTTAATTAAATAAGTTTCTCATTAAAGTAAAAAGTTAAAATAAGAAGGATGCAATAGAAATATCCTGGAAGCAGAGAAGAATTAGAAATAACAATTATAAATAAAAATATCAAGTATTGGTAGTAATTTGCTGATTGCTTTTAAATATTAATATTGTCCATCCTCAATAGGAAATACTGTTTTTGTTACCAAAGTTAACATTCAACAGTCTTTGTAAATTTTAACAGCATGATATGTTTCATTTTTCCATGACATTCCTCTTCATAATTCACATACAGGCTGTTCGTACCTATGGAAGTGAGATCCAAATAACAGAGCTTCTCAACAAGTTTGACTTTTATATCCTGCCTGTGCTCAATATCGACGGCTACGTCTACACCTGGACCAAGGTATATGCAACAATACTGAGAGAGGCTGATTAAATTAAAACCAACCTCTCTCTATTATATTTGTCCTAACCATATAGTCCACTTTCAGAGCCGATTTTGGAGAAAGACTCGCTCCACCCATGCTGGATCTAGCTGCGTTGGCACCGACCCCAACAGAAATTTTGACGCTGGTTGGTGCAGTAAGTATCTGGCTAGCCATTTTGCATGTATCCATTGAAAAACATAAGAGGAAAAATAAGAAAACACAATAGTGTCTAAAATAAAAAAAAAAGCTGCAAAGTTTTATATTTTAAAGTTCTAACTTTCTAAAAGCACCAAAAAAAAAAATTTAATTCAATTGACTAAAACATATTGAGAACTCTGTTGTGTTCCCAGCTGTGCTAGATGCTGAAAATACAAGACTGAACAAACCAGACATAATCCTACTACTCATGGAATGTATAGTCTAGAGAGGGAGACAGCCATTAAATAAGTCATTATTTATATAAAATTGTAATGCAATTAAGAATAATCATACTAAAAATGTTTTCATGGATATTAGTTTGTCCCCTGCTTATTAATATTCTTACACTATATTGATACTACACGGAGATACATTGGTAATTCCAAGTGCAACTTTTTACCATGTTAGCTTAAAAACATACCATCCTAATCCTGTGATTAAATGGATATTTTACTACATAATATATACATAATAGGGACAACTATAAGGACTCCTTGATTAGGATTCCTACGAAAACAACTTCCTAATTTGAAAGTTTAAAACATCCTCACAAAAACCTCATTAGGTGATCCTTGCCATTAACATTACATGTTTTTCCAGAAACTGGAGCCTCTCGAAACCCCTGTGATGAAACTTACTGTGGACCTGCTGCAGAGTCTGAAAAGGAGACCAAGGCCCTGGCTGATTTCATCCGCAACAACCTCTCTTCCATCAAGGCATATCTGACAATCCACTCGTACTCCCAAATGTTAATCTACCCTTACTCATATGCTTACAAACTCGGTGAGAACAATGATGAGTTGGTAAGTAGCAAAGTAGTAGGTACGACATTTTACTGTTGAGATTTTTAAAATTCTAATCCTGAAAAAAAAAATCATTATAAGAACATTTTCTGGAAGCCCGTTTATTGATTTTTTGGTAGTAGAATTGAAAAACTTATTACAGATGTATAAGGAATCTGGAGTTGGCTAAAAGAAATACGATTTTCATACAGGAAATTGTTCCCCACATGTGATTTATTGACTAATCTTCAAAATGACAATAGTTCCATTTCCTCTGGCTTCACCACAGTACTGACTTACATGATGATTTCAGATGCATTTGAGATAATCAACAAAGTTGCTTGATCACATACATATTTTTTTCAGTCAGTTTTGTCAAGCTGCCCTGAGCTGAATTTGACACAGATCCAGAGCATAGCAGAGCATAGCAGATGTCATTAGGAATTTGTCACACTTGGGTGATATCAGGTTTAGTCATTAAATACTAAAACTGTTTATTTCACTTTTTGATTGGGTGAGACTCAAAAGTAAATCAATCAATGAACAAATAATGTGAATGAGTCTTTACCACATACAGGGCATAAAGCAAAGAAATTTAAGAATCTCTGACATCAAAAAAACTAGCAATCTTATTGAACAATCAAGACATAATCACTTGAGCAGTTAAATAATGAGTTTTCTCGTTGAGAAATATCACATGTCAATGAATAATTTTTTAAATAAGCATGTTTGAATCTTTCAAACAATATTTCATTAATTTGTGAAACATCTGGCTGCCAGAAGTTGGCACCAATAAACTAAAAGAGCAAATATAAGATTTAAAGCATTTTGAGTTACGCCAAAAAAAAAAAAAAAAAAAAAAATGTATTCCACTTAGACAATGACATGCACATTTTGGCCTTACCTAAATGCATACCTAAATGATAAATTTGAAGACCCAGTAACTTTAAAACTGAAAAATGTTGTTTTATACTTTCAGAATCAGTCTTTCAGAGACCAAATAAAATATGTAATGCTGTAAATATTTTGAGAACAAATCAGAAAAATAACCCCATCTCCTAGAAAATTGATAGCTAATAGTTGGATGGGCCCTTTTCTTTAAAAAAAATACAATTTTTCAAAAGCTTTTCATTTTTCCCCATCCGTGGCCAATATATATAAGTTAGCACCGCTAAGCATTTCAGTTTTTCATGTAAGCTCGGTCTGTATATGTTCCCAGTGGGCGCTCACAGTCTTGCTGTCCCAGAGATGGGTGTGGTTGGCTCCTCATTTCTGTCCAAAATTTCTGGCCACCAGAAAAGAGGAGGTGGGGGTATGTAGTTTGTATAACTCATGTAAATATATTTAAGTTGTGCCATATCAGAAGAGAAAAAGTCAAAGCCATAACTACATACTAATGAGTTAATAATTAAAATATAAAAATTAAAATTACAAAACACATTGAGAGTAGCAATAATATACATATCCAGTTTGCTTCAGTATCAACTAGGTTTAGACATAAATACTAAAAGACTAACACTAACAAAATAAAGCTTAAAGTGTTCCTGGAAGCTGAGCTGCCAAAGTTTTCTTATTCAGTACACTTCCTATTCAAGGAATAAGTGTAAGCCCTTTTAGTGATGAGACAGCTTTGTTGCCACTAGTTGTATACAATAACAACCAGAATCTGGGCTACCCTAAAAGTCTCCAAATCATCCTTTAAAAAAAAAAAAAAAAAAGGCAAGTAAGTCCTGCCTCTAGAATATTATGAATAATTTTTGCTACTTCCTAAGGGAATTTTCTCCAGCAAAAGAAGCAAGCCTCAGAGTTAGCAGTTTTAATGGGCCAATTCACATGTGCGCCAAATGGTGTAAAACTGTTCCAACAGAACGTGAGTCACTGATACTCTTCCCTAAGAGTCACTTCTTTGTTTAAAGTCAAGGAGAGGTAATAGTAAAAGAGATACTATTCAAAATCCTGTCCTCCAAAATTGTTGTTAAATTCTAATTGCCAATGAAGTATAATAAGTAGAATTCTACCAAAGTAAAATGTTCATAATCTATTCTCAAATGGAGAAAAAACACAAGCCACAAAATAATCTTATTTTGGATGCTTGTTTCTATACACACAAAACTAAAAAGTTCAAATAAAAGTACATGCCCCTTTTTTTTTTTTTTTTTTGAGACGGAGTCTCGTTCTGTCGCCCAGGCTGGAGTGCAGTGGCCGGATCTCAGCTCACTGCAAGCTCCACCTCCCAGGTTTATGAACCATTCTCCTGCCTCAGCCTCCCGAGTAGCTGGGACTACAGGCGCCCGCCACCTCGCCAGGCTAGTTTTTTGTATTTTTTAGTAGAGACGGGGTTTCACCATGTTCGCCAGGATGGTCTCAATCTCCTGACCTCGTGATCCGCCCGTCTCAGCCTCCCAAAGTGCTGGGATTACAGGCTTGAGCCACCGCGCCCAGCCACATGCCACTTTTATCTTTACCAGAGTACAAGACAGGTGACTAAAATGCAAAAATTGAATTTGATATATCATACTCATTGATTTAAAAGTTATTTTTAATTTCCAATAATGTTCTCTATTGATTAAGCTTTCCTCTACTATCTTAAAAGAAACGCTTAAATGCCACTAGTAAGTGGCATGCTACTTAAGGTGACTGTTATTTGATTATCTGATTCATTTGGTGTCTGAATTTAGTTTAGTACACCAAAGCAACTTTAATATTTTGAGTAGCTAGAGATCCTTCCAACATTTTCTTGTATGGTAGAATTCCAATTTACTTTCTTCCAAAGCACATTTTGCTAAAACAAACTCATTAACTATAGTGCAATTACAAATATATGTATAGACAAAAAAGAGTATGAGTCCCTCAAAACATCAATCTTAACATTTTAGTTTTATTTGCAAAGAGGATTTCAAGGGGAAAAAAAAATAAGCCTTGGTCTAGAAAGGTTAATTTTCCACCCAAATCTAGTGCCTCCGCATTAATTCTTACACAGAGAAATGTGACTCTGCTGCAGAAAACAAAAGGTAGTAAAACATTAGGAAGATGAATTCTTGTGTCATACCACATTAAAATTTAAAGGAAACAATGAGGACTTATATAGCATTCTGCCAAGTCATTGGTATACATGGGATTTCTATTTTTCTATATATCTATAAAATTATTATTATATTTATAGCAAAAAATATATATGTTTCAATGACAATAAGACTAGACTAAAGGAAATTATTTTGTTCTTATGTTAACATTTTCAGCCCAAACTTAGGACATCCTATAAGCAGCAGCCCTTTGATATCTGAGTCATGATAAAAATTTATGTGGCTTCATTTCTGAATGATTTTACATGTAGCTTGCCTAATAATTGCTCACATCATAAGACAACCTTCCGAAGAAAGAAAGGCAGAGATAAGAATACAAAAGACCAATGAAGTAAAGAACAGGAAAAGTATTATATGGATTGCAGAGAAGACTACTAGAAAAGATATGTTTAGCAGAGCAGAAGGGAGATGGAATAACAAGAATATCTCATACATATAATGCTTTCCCATTTGCAAACTGCTTTTGCTCATACTATATTGTTTAAAGCAAGAATACAAAGTGCACTCTGAGCTTCTAAGGGCCTCATAAACTGTCCAGTCTCTCAGTGTAGACCTCTTTAATATAAAGTGGCCACTACTGTCAAAGGAAGTTTTAAGACTTAGAAGGAAAACAATGAATTTAGATTTCCAAAATTGTAGAGGACAATGAAATATTGAATTCTGTGACCTCATTATTGTCAGAGAAATTAAAACTGGGAAAAAAGGCTTTCAAACCTAACCAAATGGCTGCACTTATTGGGCAGGAAGAAGCACTCAATCTTTGGTACACCTTCCCCTGCAAAGATGTCTACATGACACTGTTAATAATAATAATAATAATAATAATAATAATACAACTTCAAAGTGAAAAATGGGATGCCAGAAGAATATCCAGCCAACAAGTATCTTGTCCCTCTCCACAGATTAACAAAATGGAAAGCAGAGTGCACTACACAAAGGTGCCAATCCAAGGCATGAGTCTCGCACCATTTCTCTGCATTAGAAGCACAGAATGTTATGCCTAGAAAAGTCTTAGAAATTCTCTGGTCTGTTTCTCATTTTGCAGCTGAGACATGGAAGACTTGGTGAAGCCAACACTAGTAGTCAGGGTAGCCCTGGGTCTAAAGCTACTGGCTCCTGAAGAATCTTCTAAGCTGCCTCAATTTCCAAAGACACTCAGACACATATTTAAGTGGGTACATTCTATGGTGGTACCCCATAGAACTGCTTTCCAGAAGAATATTCATCAGAAAGTCTTTAATCCTACACAGTACATCATAATTACCTCTGCCTCTGGACATTAGTAAAGATGTACTCTGGTTAGCTGAGATGACTAACTTCTAATGGCCTAGTCTTTATGATTCTGGCCCATTCTTTTGAGAGATATATATTCATTAACCGGGAGAAAGATAACAGTAACCAGAAGAAAAAATGTGACAGACTTTCTAAAAAATTATTAAATGTGAACAAAAGATAGAAAGATACTTCTAAATTCTAACACCTTCCAGTCCAGTGGCACCTCACTCACTGCCTCTTAATTGAAGTTTTAATTAAGGCATTACTAAGACACAAGTCCACTGCTCTCCTCAAGAATGTGAGTATAATGCAAGATTATGATTAAAGATAAACATAAAAATCAGAGGGAAGAATATTGTGATTAGAAGGCAGACAGTTGCAGGGCTATGCACACACCCATGCACATCACCCATCACAGCTGCTCCATGTCCCTAATAGCAAGAGCAGCAAGCCACAATTCTGCTTTCAGGTGTGCTTATCAGCGGCTCAGGTGAACAGAGCTTTAGACACAAAACATCTGCTGCAGGAATTTTCTCCAAATTTATACTCTCACTTAAAAGACAAAAACTTTAAATGACAAACTCAGAATTTATTTAAGAAACTAGTTGCTTATTCTCCGTTATGCTCTTTAAGGGACTTCTTGGCCTGATAAAATTCCCCTACTAGGCCTGGTCAGTACATGGCTTATCAATCATCAAATATTTCATAGCCAGGCCTGGTAGCTCATGCCTGTAATCCCAGCACTTTGGGAGGCCGATGCAGGAGGATCACTTGTGGTCAGGAATTTGAGACCTGCCTGGCCAACATGGTGAAACCTCTTCCCTACCAAAAATACAAAAATTTGGCTGGATGTGGTGGCACACACCTGTAGTCCCAGCTCCTCCGGTGGCTGAGGCATGAGAATCATTTGAACCCGGGAGGCAGAGGTTGCAGTGAGCCAAGATCATGCCACTGCACTCCAGCCTGGGTAACATAGCAAGACCCTGTCTCGGAAGGAAGGAAGGAAGGGAGGAAGGAAGGAAGGAAGGAAGGAAGGAAGGAAGGAAGGAAGGAAGGAAAGAAATTTCATTAAGCAACTATTAAGTGCTCATTATAAAGTATGTTTCCTGCCACTGAGAACTTACAATCCTACTGAAATGACTAGACTTGGGTACCAGAAACCATACAAAAGGAGAACAGAATTGGGAGTTTCCCATTAGTGCAGTAGTAGGAATTCAGGAGAGGAAAATGGCAATGTTTGCTGAAGCTACTCAGTGAAGATCATAAAGAAGGGATGCAATTTGTTCTGAGCTTTGAAGTCTGGGCAGAGAAAGGAATAGGATGTTTTAGGCAGAGAAAATAGCCAACAAATGAGCAATGGAGAAACTGAAAGATGAAGTTGAGGAAGGAAGTAGAATGGGGTCATCTTGTATCGAGTGTTCTCCCTGGGGAAGAGTTGGGGCAAGGGCCAATCAATGAGATGACCAGGTTGTGTAGGCACTTGAATGCCAGGATGAATCCTGTGTCACAGTGGGCCCTGGAGCCAGGGACCTGGAAAATAGGATTGTAGGTCCATTACAGAACTTCCAGTAGAATTTGGAATTCAAACAACAAACAATTTTTATTGTAACCATGTCCAAATATTTCATGGGACAGACTATTACTGAAAAATTATTGTTCATCTGAAATTTAAATTTAACTGGTCAATCTGTATTTTTTCCTAAAAGCCTGAAAGTTCTTGGGATAAAGTGATGTTTTAGCAAAAGTGACCTAGCAGAGATGTTTAAAAGATACCTGTAATGTCATCAACAGAGAAAAAGGCATTCTCATAGCACCTTTAAAATCAGTTGTCTTTCTTTTTAATCTTTTTCCTAAAATAAATCCTAGTTTACCATGATTAAATATTTTATATGACTTCCATTTCAACTAATTTTGTCCCCCACCCCCACTCCCACCCTGAGATGACATTTGGCAATGTTTGGGAGACATCTTTGGTTGTCATAACTGTCAAGCTCTACTGGCATCTGGTGGGTAGAGGCCAGGGGATGCTGATACGCTTCCTACAATGCACAGAAGAGCCGTCCCATTCCCAACAAGTTATCCAGCCCAAAATGGCAAGAGTGCCAAGGTTGAGAAATTTGCTTTAAATAAAGATAAGAACAAAGTCACATTCCTGAACAAAGCCTCTTGCCTTTCACAGGATCTTATACTTTCTTCACAAAACTTTACAATGTTCTGCAAATTTCAAGTGCAAGAGAACCTACAAATCCCCCATTAGACAGTATTTATTTATTTGGGAGAAACTCCACTTCTACCAGAAAAATAAATAAATAAATAAATAAATAAATAAATAAACAAATACATTCTCTAGACTTTGAAATTTCAGCTGACTCACACTTCACATTTCCCTTGAATGTCAAAGAGCTTAAAAATATGTATGCAGATCAGTCCAATACAAAGTTTGGTTTTCATCAGTGAAAGCATTCCCACACTCCCCTGGGCTCTGTGGAAATCAGCAGGCCTGGTTCTCCTAAGTCAAACTTTTTCCTAACTCCTTGCCCTTCTCTAATCTCCGGGCTTCCTTTTTCTCAAAACACATTTGCTTTTTCAGGTCTCAAATGCTTTCTCCTTGGTGCCTGCTTATAGACTGTAAGGACTTCTTCTTTTGCACCAAAATTATAAAAGTTAAGTTTCGTATTGGTTCCTTGGTATAATTTACCCATTATCGCAGGACAGAAGGAAGGAAACTGCAGTTAAGGGTCATTTTGATGCTTCCCTTATCACAGATATTCACCCATAGGGATGGCTAAACTCAGAACTTTCAGTCAGAAACAAAGTTCTACAGAAAATTTTCTTTAAATTGTTTTATACCTTATAGTTGGTTTGGAGCTTTGTTTTCTTATACTGTAATAATGAGCCACTGGAAGATTGATGCTGGCCGTGTACAAGAGATTGGAATGAGAGCGATGTGCACAGTCACGAAAGGGGAGTTTCTTTATCATATATTCAATGGGAATGCAGGTCAGTGGAAAAGAATATCCTCTCCTTATTCATCTCACCTCACCAGGTCCTTGGAACTCAACACCTGGAGAAACATTACACTAGCTTTTACTTTGTCTCTTGGGCTGTGAGCTAGATGTGACATTTTAGACTCTCTCTGTCTTTTGCTCTAGGACCAAGGCCTCTTTCTGAGGAAACAGATGACAAAATAGAACATGCATAAGATGTGGTAGGAAATTCATAGCTAAGGATTAATAAAGGCTGACCATGTTTGGCCTTGACTGAAAGCAAAGTTTTCTCTGAGGCTGATTTATATTTAGCTCCCTTCTGTTCTTTACAATTGGTAAAACCAGCTCCAGCAACACTTCTTTTGAAGTAATCCAAGGCCACAAGGAGAAGTGAAAAAGAGCAGAGGATTTAAAGAAAGAAGAACCTAGCTCAAGTCAGCCACTTATGGGGCTGTGTGCCCTTGAGCAAGTTCTTTTATCCTCTGTGAGTTTTAGTTCTTTTATCTGTAAAATGGGGATAAAAATATCTAGCTCTTATCAAGAGCTCTTTGTAAAGCTTAAGTTTTTATGTAAATGTTAGTTCTGATTTTGAATCCACTGAGAAACAATGTAAGATGTCCCTGAAAAGACGAGTTGTATAGAAATCGTCACTAATTGGAATTTCAAGATACGGACCGAGCTGTCTGCTGTGTCGTTGCTTCTTGGCTCTTCCATCATCTGCCCTCATATCTTTTTACAGAAACATGCAAGGGAACAGAGTTACCGCTCTAACATTGTAGCAAATGCAAGAATTACCTTTCTCTCTACCATTCTTGGCAGGGGTCAGTCATCCAGGTTGATTGGAACATTCCCACTGAGCTTGCTGCCCCGGATGGCATTCCATTCTGCTAGAAAATTCTGTGTCAGTGAAATGTGGACAGATAATGTTGAGAAGATAAATGAGTAACATTTGTGAAATTATTTGAACTCTTCTAAAGAAAAGACGCACACTGATTCCAGGGATTTTTGTTAACATAATTGGAATTTAAAATATGATATTTTACTTGATTAATGTCTGTTCTGACTTTTTTTTGTCTTTTGGCCTTGGAGGGGCTGAGAGAAAGGATCCATAGACTTTTTTTTTAATTAATAGAAATAAGTAAAATGCACAGAAGATGTCAATGTCTAAATGTAGCAACCCATCAACCATCAATAAATGGTACCACTGCCCTCCCCAGAAGCATCCCCAATCTCCACTCAGGTGGGTTCAGCCTCTGCAAAGCTCAGCACTCTGCACCTCCACCCAAATCTTGACTATTCATAATGCCCCTAAGCCAGAGTGTTAGACTCAGTTGACTAATCATTTGCTAGGTGCTATGCAATCTGCTGAGGATACAAAATGAATAGCCAACAATTCCTTCCTTCAAGGAGCTCACCTGGAGAGGACATAGATGCAAAAAGAACTGATTATAGCACACAGTGAACACTGATAAAAGTGTGGGCACCCAACAAGGAAGGGTGCTCAATGCTTCCTAAGAGAGTAGAGGCAGTTTCATAAAGAAGATAACAGTAAAACTGAATCTGGAAAAACAATAGCAATTATTCATATTAGCAAACACAGAAAGAGGATTCCAGTGAAGAGAAAAGGGTACCCACAGTCATGGAGGTCAGGAGAAGCAGGAAAGGGTGTACAGAGAAGTAATTCAGGAAAATCTACCTCGGAAGGGACACGAGAATACACAACAAATGATGTAGCCTGAGAGACAAGGCCGGACCTGGTTTGTAACAACTGTTTTTGCCAAAGAGGTTTGACATGATAGAGCCATCGAAGACGTGGTGATGAGGTGATCTTCAGAAGGTGAGAGATGAGGTGGATATCAAGATGAGAGAGCAACTGAGGACAACAGCTGAGAACCTAGGCATAAATTAAATGTTCCTCCAGTGTGCACCTGTGACATGAATAAAATAACAACCTTTTTAAGCCCACATCAACCTCAGGTATTCCTTCAGCATCAAAGAAATAGAGCAACTGTTTCCAAAAGATGCCAATGAAGGCATAGAGAGAACTCAGATGTCACTTCACATACCCAGGGTGTGGTTTGAGGAAAGGACAACTCAACATTTTTCTGTGGCCTTAATGGAAATCATGGTTACATTGATAAGATAATAAGTCAAAAGAGATAACAGATCACAAATAGCCCCCTTTGATTTTGTCTGAAAACTGTATTATCGCATTGCACCAGTAAATATGTTGAGAGACTTGAACGACAATCAATCAACACGAGTCCAATAGATAATGACAATGACTATTAAATCTTCTCAAGTCTTCGTAACTTTTCATGTTTGGAATTAATCTTGAAGAATATTTCCACTAACTAGAAATAATAATTCAAGGCTTAAGGAAAAATTGAAGTAAAGCCTGAAGAAGGCAACCAGGGAAGGAATAAGAATTCTGTAAGATCAGAGGTTCTGCCTTCCAGAAAAATAACGAACTAAAGATTTCCTTTGATAAATGGCAAGTTAAAGAAATTGTAGAATGGTAGAAAATATCATGTTTACCTACAAAAAGAACTATTGCCTCACCATGTTTCACATCTCTAGAAGATGGTTTTAAATCTATTCTGAGCATTATGTAATGTTTAACTGGCTCTGGTTTCAATTGGCAGTGGAACCTAAGGGTTTAACCAAAGGGTTAAAAAAATCTAAATCTAGTGTGTTTGTTACAGTAAGATTAAACAAGAGGAGCAATATATTTAGGCCACAACAGTAAATATTCCATGCAGTTAGAGAAAGCATGTCTTAGTTTATCAGTTTAGAAACAGGAAAATGGAACCCTAAAATTTGCAAGTACTGAACCAAAACTCTGAGAATAATGTTAGTTCCAGGAAGCTGATTGCATCATTTCAGTGGACCAGAACAGAAAATAATGAATTACATTTTATAACTCTCTTTAAGTTTTCTAATTTACCACCTGGCTGATGAAGTATTAATATTTTAGGAATTGGAATCCTTGAAGTCTCATGGCCATGCCCTCATCAGTTTGACATAAGATTCTACGAAACTGGTTTCAACATTAGAATAAGGGAAGGGAAATTCCTACTTTGTAAAAATCATATTATTCTGATTTCATCACCAACCTCACAGTTTTCCAGGCATATGTAGAAGAAGTAATTATAATGCTCAAGTATGAAATACAGCCAGTTTCATTACTGGAATGAATTATGGCTAATTCTCCTGCAGTAAACAATTTGTTTTTCAAATCTGTATTCCCCAGACAGCTGAGCCAGGCCTTGCTTCTCAAGTGTTTTATTTAAATAGGCAGTATGTCAGCGGAGTTCTATCACAGAGTTTCTGAGTACAGAGAGCCTTTCCCTAGGAGTTGGGTGCAGGGAACCGGAGGGCAATGGTTCTTATGAGAAGGTGATGATGCTTCTAAGAGAAAAGATTACACGTAAGTTAATACTTAACAACTTTTTTAAATTCTGAAATTCAAATGTTCTGCATTTTGAAATAGAATGAATATTCTCTAACTTTTAGTCTAAAATTTTCCAAGCTGGAGCTACCACTCATCTATGGAACTGCCAGTCCTAAGCATTTCCATGCTGGCACTGAATGTTGCATTGACTAGCCAATCCTATGGGCAGTTTCTAATGCTCCTGCCCTAACTCACACAACCCTATCGTAACTTAATCTGGCTTTATAACCTGCACATTGCCAAGCGGTTTTTTTGTTTTGTTTTGTTTTCTTTGGGTTTTTGCGTGCGTGTGTTTTGGTTTGTTTGCCTGCCAACAGGTAGACAACTTCTTTGCACAGCCATAAAGCCTTCCTTGTCTCCTGCTTTACTCTTACAAACTCTTACAAGACAAGATAAATAGAGGCTCAGAGTGAATGCTTGGGGAGGGTATTAGGGAAGACATCCTTGCACAAGAATTACTGGGATCATATCACTAAGTTAGGTAGAAAAATGAAAATGGGTCCTGAAAAAGCATATAATACTATCCAAATTGTTACTTTACACGCTTTGAATGCCTTAAAAATAAGGTACAGGGCATTTATTTAGCAGTGTGCTTTTATTTATTTCCTTACTTATTGCTGTTTCTTTTGCAGAATGCCCTGGCTAAAGCTGCTGTAAAAGAACTTGCCTCACTGCACGGCACCAAGTACACATATGGCCCAGGAGCTACAACAATCTGTGAGTCTTGGCTTCAGAACTGTGCAAAGAACCATGTGCCTAAAAAGCCAACAAATGGTTCCTGGGGCGTTTATTTTCTGATAGTTTGAAGCATGTGGCTTTTGCCTCACAACTAATTTTTCTAAAATATGTAATCAGTTTTCTGTTCAAAAAAAAAAGGAGGGAAGGCCTGGACAACATAGCAACCTTGTCTCTAAAAACATTTAAAAATTAGCTGGTCATGCACACCTGGAATCCCAGCTACTGAGGAGGCTGAGGCGGGAGAGTCCCCTGAGCCCAGGAGTTCAAGGTTACAGTGAGCTATAATTGCACCATTGCACTCCAGCCTGGGTGACAGAGCAGCACCCTGTCTCGAAATAAAAAGGGAAGGGGAGAAAAATATCCTTTTCAACCCACAGAGATATTTGCTCTCTGTAAGTATTTACTGAGCACTTACTATGTGCCAGGGCCTCACTAGGCACTTAGAGAACAAGAAAGTAAGAACAGAGAGAAGAAAAGATTAAAAGAGAAAAGGAAGGAGGGAGAGATCAGGGCAGTCTTTAAAAAACTGGCAGTAGTTGGTCGGACGCGGTGGCTCAAGCCTGTAATCCCAGCACTTTGGGAGGCCGAGACGGGCGGATCACGAGGTCAGGAGTTCGAGACCATACTGGCTAACACAGTGAAACCCTGTCTCTACTAAAAAATACAAAAAAAGCTAGCCGGGCGAGGTGGCTGGCGCCTGTAGTCCCAGCTACTTGGGAGGCTGAGGCAGGAGAATGGCGTAAACCCGGGAGACGGAGCTTGCAGTGAGCTGAGATCCGGCCACTGCACTCCAGCCCGGGCGACAGAGCCAGACTCCGTCTCAAAAAAAAAAAAAAAAAAATTGGCAGTAGGGAAGCAGGAAAAAATATGCAGTCTTTTGTGATACAGGTGTCAAGTGCTGTGACATCAGGATGCACAAGGAAAGCACACACACAAAGACCAACCAACACCACAGTATCAGAATTAACTTCCCAAGATGATGACACCACAAGTTTTATTTGAAAGGACCGTTGCTGGAGGAAAATATAAAACAGAGTGTTTCCGGCCAGGCACGGCGGCTCATGCCTGTAATCCCAGCACTTTGGGAGGCCGAGGTGGGCGGATCACGAGGTCAGGAGTTCGAGACCAGCCTGCCCAATATGGTGAAATCTCATCTCTACCAAAAATACAAAAAATTAGCCAGGCGTGGTGGCAGGCACCTGTAATCCCAGCTGCTCAGGAGGCTGAGGCAGGAGAATCACTTGAACCCAGAAGGCGGAGGTTGCAGTGAGCTGAGATCCTACCACTGCACTCCAGCCTGGGTGACAAGAGCAAAACTCCATTTCAAAAAAAAAAGAGTGTTTTTTGTTGTTGTTGTTGTTGTTGTTGTTTTGTTTTGTTTTTTTTTGTTTTTTTTTTTTTGGCTAAACAGACAAGTACCAGGGCTACTTGAGGCACAAGTCACCTTCAAGAGGTAGACACCAGTCCCTCTAATCAGTCACTCAGTGTATGCAAGCAAGTGGCTAGAGTGGTAGGGGCTAGACTCCAGAGCTGTAGATGCTGCAGCTTAGATCTCTCTGGAAGGCGCATTCCACAGGCCTCATTTTCAATTTCTACGTGTATCTTCCTTTGCCTTCAAATGATTTCTTTCTGCCTGAGGTTGGAAAGAAATTGAAACACACACATGAAAAAAGACCTGGTCTCATCATCAAGTGGCCTCCAGTGCAGTTGGAGAGGCTCTGGTCCTGAGTTGTTGGAATTTATTTTAAGCCTTTATGCAGAATACAATTTTCTTTCTTTTTATTATTTTTTAAAAACTGCTCTGAATCATACGAGGCATACTGTTTTCTTAGGGGATTTCTAGCAGAGATAGCCCACATATTTATATATTGTGAACTTGGCGCATATTTTATTCAATTCAGCTAGGTTTCTTTTTCCATTACACTGTAAGACCTTGGAGGGCAGAGCCAACATCTCTCCCTTGTTCTGGCATCTTCAGAGTTGAGGCCATAGCCTGCTGTTCAGTGGGGGCTATACAATTGTTGACTAAAAAAACAGATGAGTGAATAAATGAACAAATGAATTAATTAATACATATTTTATGTGTTAGTGACAACATGATTGTTATTGAATAAATTAATAACAAGTACCTTATCTACGCCAGGCCCTGTGCTAGATAAACACTAAAAATACGAAAATGAAGGCATAGCCCTGCCCTCAGCTTCTTTAATCTTATCATTTGGTATAGTTTCAGCCGGGTTTAGAGTCTTCTCCTCTTGCCGATCATCACACAGCTTTCCTTATTTTCCTGAGAAATACACATCCTTTCACATATAAAGTATAGTTCACCATAGCATACAAGTACACTGGGAATTTTGCATTACAGACTACATACTTTCTGAAGTATTAAACACATCATTTCTAGAAAGTGAAGTGGTAATATGTTTAATAAGATTGGAGTAATTTTTTAAAACGGCCCCCAAAACATTTTATGATCCAGTTTACTAGAAAATTGGCCTACTCAAAATATTTTGCACAGTGAAACATTTATAATGATAAAAGAAAGTGGCAAATTTTAAAGCTCCTTCCTAGATTTAAAGTTTTTTTTCATTGCTATTTGCACATTTCAGATCCTGCTGCTGGGGGCTCTGACGACTGGGCTTATGACCAAGGAATCAGATATGCCTTCACCTTTGAACTCCGAGATACAGGCAGATATGGCTTTGTCCTTCCAGAATCCCAGATCCAGGCTACCTGCGAGGAGACGTTGCTGGCAATCAAGTACATTGCCAGCTATGTCCTGGAACACCTGTACTAGTCGAGAAAGCTGATGGCCTTGTTTCAAAATTCTCATTTTTCATTTCTTTTCCTTCTTGAATTCTTATTTTGGTTTGCCTGGATGTTTTACAGATCCCAATCTTTCTTTTAAGTTTCTGGGTCTATTAAACTAGGTAGATCTTTTCATATTGATCATAATAAAAGTGAATCATTACCATTGGAAAACCTGACATACGGTCTACTTCTTTGGGGATAAACCGATGTGAATGAATGACTAAGCAAGCCGTGCACAGTGAGGATTCGGTCAACTGTATAGGAGTTAACATCCTCAGGTGCTGGCCAAGACCATCAGGGTGCAGATGCACTGATTACAGTGGGAGGCTTGTGAGCTAAGAAGAAATGGAAATGGAAATTCAGGACTATAAAACCTGGCATACATGAAAAGACACCATCTTTCTTGGTCTAGCTTTGGTATACACTCATTGAAGTTATTTTGTCAGCTGTCTGCTACATGCCATGCACTTTGCTAAGCAATTGAAGATGGAACAATGAAAAAGAAAGATAACATTTCTGCCTTTAACGTGTGTATAGGCCCTTAGGAAAGACAGACATTACACAAATAATTAACTCATTAATTAACAATGTATTAATTAGTGATCTAATTTACATTAATCAAATAAGTGCTGGATGAACTACACAAAAAGAACATACAAGAAGTCTACCTGCTTGATGTAGGGGAGAAGCCTCCCTCAGAAAGTGCTGTAACCTGACAAATAAATCACAGTTAGCTGCACAAAGGGAGCACCCCTTCCAGGCCTGTGGCTATCCCAAAACTGTAAGAAGAAAGCCATTGAGGGTGAAATTTAGAGAGCGGAGGAAAGAAGAGCATGTGTGTAGGCTAGGGAGGACGGTAGGAACCATGTCAGGCAGAGCTTAGAGGTCATGTTACGGATTGGGGACTCTGGTCTAAGAACAATGAAAATCCATTGAAGATATTAAGTCATCAATGACATGGTCACAGTGTTTTTTGAACACCAACTAGGCTAGGGTGTGGAATGCAGATCAGAAGTGAGACAAGAGGATGCCAGGGACCCTGACTGGACCACTTGGACCAACGAAAGTGGCAAAAATCACTCCAAGACTTGAAGTTTTCCAGGACTGGAATTGAACATACTAATGTTGGGAAGTATTGTGCCAAGTTCAAATTTTAAAATAGAATGAGATGTATTAAAGTTATGATTTAGGGGCATCTCTTACTTAAAAATAATAGACTATTAACTCATTACTTTCTATATAGACGTTTTGTAGTCTGCTTTCATAGACTATTAACTCGTTACTTTCTATATGACTTCAAGAAAAATGAGACTCCATATTGGACATGATACCTTAAAATATCTGTAACAGTGTTCTATTCATAAAGAGAATCCATTGAAGTAGCAACGGTTTGCGAAAGTTGTCAAGCCAAAGAATAATTAATTGCATTAATTGTCCACTAGATGGTAGCAGTGCAGCTGCTACAATGTGTCACACAATCATCGTCAAACTCATTTAGTAATATGTCATTTAAAAGAGAGACAGAGACCCATACGTGCGAGAAAAAAAAAAATCCCATTAATTTATCAGCAACATTGGTGGTAATTAAAAACCAGATGTAATTTAGCTAAATATTCTTCCTCCTACTCTTTAAGTTATATCAACTATGTGTATTGGAGGGTTAACATAGCCATAGTTACCTGAGTGAGGTAATCTTGCTGGAGGTGTATCATTAACTCCTGTTCCACAGGAGACTCCCTTGTGCTATCTCTGGCAAGTAACACCAACCCCTGACTAAGGGACTCTGTGGCCCAAAGTATGGAAATCTTGGCAAACCACAAAGAACTCTCCTAATTCCCTAAATTGAATGCTTTAAAATAGAAATTAGGAATATATGCGGGCTGCGTTTTAAGTTTTAAGGGTAGGAACAAAGAATAGGAAAGCAAATATACAAATATTCTTATTTGAAATCCCATGTATCTGAGATGTCCTGCACCTGAGAAATTTTCACTATAGCCATTGTCTACTGAAAGTTAACAGGAAGCTGGCTAGAATTTCCACTTGCCTGGGCAAAACCAAGAAAAACAGAAAGAGAAATCTGCCTTAGTCCTCACTGCAGTAGTGTCTGACCAGCTAATCAGAGACTGCTGTGAGTCCACCCAGCCTTACCCACCTGAGAACCCCAGGTTGGGGGGATACCTCTTCTCCCTCCTTTATCCCACTCCAACCCTGAGATCCCAGAGCAGGCCCTGAGCCTTTCCTTCAGCTCCAAGCTCTTAGCTCCCAAAGCAACAGTGAACCAACAGCACAAGAGTGGCCCCTGAATCTTTCTTTCTCAAATGGTGTGGGTAGAAAATAGCAATACTGATTTTCTCATCTGGATTGTGGAATTCCTACATACCTAGAATCATATGCCATTTGTTCATCTTATTTTGCAAGCTCACCTATATGAATTGGTCAAAGAGAGAATTTCTAGAAGGAAAAGAAGGCAGACCATAGCAAGTTAACATGTTAATTTGGGTGCAAAAAAGGGTTCTGCTGAGCCTCTTAGGTCATCTCATGGGAGCAGATAGTCACCACCCCCCACCACAAGGTCAGACACTGCCTGAATCATATACACCCACATATGTGTCCTCAAATGCCACCTTCACTGCAACTAATTAAGAAGAATTTCTCTGCAGCATTTGCAGGGTAGTTTTGTTTCAATGTTAAGAATCCAATGATGATAACTAAATGCAACAATTTTTTCTTTCAACGTACCTTTTGTGAGATATGTAAATGTATTCTAGAAGTTTACTGGATTGAATTTAAAGATAAAAAATTATTTGGAAGAGTATTAAATCATACTTCCATTTTATTGTTTCTTTTCTTTTCTTTTTTTAACTTTTTTCTGTTTTTACTGTTTTTTCTGTTCACCTTTTTAAGGCATCACTTCCATTTTCTAGGATATTTCTTGTATAGTGATAACAATTGAAAATACATATAGAAAAGCATAGCTAAACTATATGGTGATATTTTAAATCATGGCTAGACATACACTACTACAAATACCCTAGAAGTGTAGAGCTCAAGAAAGATGGAAAATTATGGCTGCGTGAAGTATTCACCTCTAAGTTACTTTTTAAAGAGGTTGATTTAATCTGTTAAACATCACAGTCTTACATAGTCAATCCTAAAATGATATGGTGTTTGACAATTATTCATCCTACCCACACATATGCCAAGACCTTTTATAAATCTTGATGCAGTAATATAAGGCTGCACTGATCTATGCTTGCCAAGAAATAGCACTTGTTCTGAGAAGAAGCTCTAGAACATTCTTGAAATCCATCTATTGTATTTTTCTTCAGAGGCTAAATAGATTGGAGAGGCAGTGGGAGTCTCCAATGCATCACATGTTTATATCGAATTCCAGAAACAAGAAATTACCAATATGTAATCTATTAAGAAGCCAAAGATGTACTTTTATTTATTAACAAAGTCTTATCCTGAGAAATACCACGGTCCTCAAATCACTCACCTAGATTCCCCAAATAAAATAAAAATGTTCTTCCTACTTGAACTGAAAAACAGACATAGAAGCTTTCTCTACACAATTTTAAAACCAGTCACAGAGGAAAAGGCTTCAAGAAAATATAACAGAATTCTAAAATTAAAAGCATTTCTATTTTTCCTCTTTCAGCTTTCCTGTATTTTCCCGAATCGTTTTCAATGGGCATTTATGATTTTTAGAATCAGAAAATAAAACTCTAAAAAACAAAGCAATAACATTTAAAAAAAATCTTGAAGTAGTCCGCATTAAAACAAATACAGAGAGATATTTTATCCCTAAAGGTCATGGCCACCACTTTAATCTACCACATGATCTATTTTGATACCAGTTCTGCAAGCTGGCAGTGGCCAACAGTAAGTCTCTGTTAACAGCACATGAACATTTTGTCAACTGTTTAGAGAGCATGGACATGTTTCTTAGCACCTACCATGAAGTCTGTAACATATGCTGTCTCACTAAGCCTCACAGCCACTTGTTAGAGGCACGTTAGCATTCCCATTTTACAAATGAGGAAACCAAGGCCCAGAATAACCAGGCAGCCTGCTCAAGGTGATGTAGCTAGTGTGTGGGAGCCACATTAAAGTGATGTCTGTCTAAATCCAAAGTCAAGGTCTTTCTTTTTCACTGTTCCCTGGTCAAAAGTATCTTTAGTCAAAAGCAATAGAGCAAGCATTTGCTTTGGGAGTTCTCAGTGCTGATGAGCTTGCCCAGTGTCAAGAACATGAAGGCACTTGTAAAACCCTCCTCTTACCTGCAAGGCTGGAGCCAGAAAGTCCATTTGGGGAAATAAAAAAGGCTTGAGTTCTACCACACACCCATCAGATAGAGAAGAATGGAATTACTGCTGCCGGACATATAACAGGGTCGTGTCTCCAACCGCACTATTTTGATAATACACAGGCATGACTCTCAGAAGTTTTTTATGCAGTCAGCTATACATTTGTCAATGTGAAGAGGTGGTTTTCAAAAAGGAAATTCTAATAAGTTATCTGATTAGATAAATCCACTTACTCTTTTAGGTTACCTATGATTCTAGGTAAAGGTGTTATTCTCCCATAATTAATCAAGTTGTGTTCAAGATTAAAGATTCCTCCAGAGATGATTTTAAATGATCTATAGGTGGCTTTCATTAATTCAACTTTCAAAAGCCATTATTTGGCAATTACAGCATCCAGGCTCTGAAGACAGTGTCCAATTAATAAACATTACAGCATTGATATTTTCTTCCTCTCAAGAATCCTCAAATTGCCTTAGAAATAGGGGTCGACTCTGAGGACAAAGAGAAGAGAAGGGGCAAAGAGTTAGGGCAGTGCTTTAGGTCTTTAGTGTTTATTTCTTCACCAAGAGAAGTACATGACAAATGTAACAAAAATGTTATCACTGTAAAATCTAAACAGTGAACACTTCAATGTTTGCCATAGTACTTACAGCATTTTAGTATGTTTATATTTTATAATTTAAAAGTTTTAATTTCACAACTTACATTCTAGCTTCAAAAACATATTTTACATTATTACAAACCACTCACCAAGATTTTATGGCCAGATACCCAAATTCATCTCAGTCTCCAAGTGCAAATTGTAAAACTGATTTCTTCTATCATTCAATTCAAGCAGAATGGTAGAGTAGTATTTTAGAACAGACAGAACTGGTAAGCCCCAGCTCTGTGAACATACTTTCTCTGTTACCTTGACCAAGTTATTTGCTAAAGGCATTTGCTCCCCATCCTGTGTCTGTAAAATGGGTATTCCTATTGCAAAAGGTAGATAAGTAGCATGGGCTTGGTGGGTTAGTGTTTTTCCCTCCCCAGCTGGGAAAAAAAAAAAAAAAAAAAAAAAAAAAAAAAAAAAAAAAAAAAAAAAAACCTAATGTGGGCAAAGAAGGGGAACAGTTTGTGCAACAGAACCCTAAGAGGAAATCAGCTGCTCATCAAGATAAGGGCTGAGGCATAAAACTGCCAGAGGGTCTCAAGGCAGGCAAAGAAGAATCATGTGGCTCATCCTGCCCGTGGGTTTGATTGCTACCACTCTTGCAATTGCTCCTGTCCGCTTTGACAGGTAAATCTTACTTCCTGTGTTCCAGTCTCTGTGTGGGAAGAGAATTAAAGGTTGTTTCCTTACAGTTCACTGTTTTTTGTTTTTTGTTTTCATTTGCCTTTGTAAAGGGAGAAGTTGTTCCGCGTGAAGCCCCAGGATACAAAACAAGCAGACATCATAAAGGACTTGGCCAAAACCAATGAGGTAAGCATTTAGAGGGATATTTTATCTTTTCTTACTGTTCTCTAAAATATGCTTCTTCTTATTTTACTGTTAATGCCCACGAGACTACAAAAGACTATTGAACATAAGGGGAAAGCAGGAGCTATCTGGATAATTCAGCCAATGGCCAATATTTCATCTCTTCTGGTTTTGATCTTGGTTTCCACGACTACCACTTCTGTTTTTCCTCCCAAAAGCTTTGCAAACACCAGTTTTTTCAAGGTAAAACTGTGAAATCAGGAGCTGTTCTTGGCCTCCTTATCAGGGGATCTTTCTCTTGCCTACTGGTGCCATTCCCTCTCCATTCTCCCCACTCCCACCCTCATCTCCTCTGGTGCCATAATTTCTCTTTGAGTACTAACTAAAAACGTAGAGGCATTGGCAAATATCAAGATGTGACCCTCTCCAAGAGTAGGTACATTTTCAAATAAGACTTTTAAAGTTAGATCAATCCTTTAAAATCCAACAGTCTAAAATAATTTTATCATGTATAAATAAATACGTTGTGCAAGCCACCTTACATATGTCATTTCAAATTCACCAACAGATTCTCGATGTCAGGGTTATAATGTAACTCATTTGAAACAGAAGAGCTAAAGTGCAAAGACAAAAAATTAAATGACCAAGATTACACATCAGATTTAAACCCAGAACTAGATCTGGGATTTATTCCAGTAGAACACACTCTTATCTCTACATCAAATCAATCAAAGGCTCTGCCTATTCTAACTCCCAAATGTTTCTCAGATCCACACATTGCCCTCCATTCCACTGCCACTGCCAACTTCATGTTCACTCTACCTCTTGCAAGGACAATTTCCATAGTCCCTTAGCTAGCAGTCAGGGTTCTAGTCTTGCCACCCACAAAGCCAACTCTGCATTGCAACCTGATTGCTCACTCTAAAACTTGACAATTGCATTTCTCCATTTGAGGGTCATTGCTGAGAAGCAGCCTAGTATGGAAAAAGCATTCTCTTCAAAGTCAAATGCTTACATTCAAATCCAAGCTCTACACTACCTCTGTAGCCTTAGGCAAGTTACTCAACATCTCTGGGTCTCCATTTCTTCTTCTATAAAATGAGGATAATAATCATACCTACTTCCTAGGGTTGCTTCAAAGACTAAATAAGCTTTTGGCAGCACTCAGAAGCAGGCCTGCTATATTAAGCATCACAGATGTGTTTTTTGTTTGTTTTTGTTTTTGTTTTGAGACAGAGTTCCACTCTGTCACCCAGGCTGGAGTGCAGTGGTGCAATCTCTGCAGCCTCCGACTCCCAGGTTCAAGTGATTCACCTGCCTCAGCTTCCCTATTAGCTGGGATTACAGGTGCCCACCACCATCCCCAGCTAATTTTTGTGTTTTTAGTGAAGATGGGGTTTTGCCACGTTGCCCAGCTGGTCTCAAACTCCTGACCTCAAGTGATCCACCCTCCTCAGCCTCCCAAAATGCTGGCATCACAGGCATGAGCCACCGTGCCCGGTCAGAAGCATTTTCTGTTGGTATTCGTATAGAATTCAAAACCTTTTATGATCGGCCAAACTACCAACCTCTTCAATATCCTGCTCATCCACCTTCTTCCGCACCCTTCAAGCCCCATAAACACCAAAATCTCACCCACCGTGGCCCTGTACACATTTTCTCATGAGGAATATGTTTCTCTCCATTTTGACCTGGGTAAGTCCTACTTATTTCTCAAGATCCGACTCAGGCAGTGTCTCCTGCAGGAAGTCTCTTCTGTTCATCAACTCTCATGACTCAGTTTTGGCTGCTCCTTGTGCTCCTAGAACACCAGATCCTTCCTCTGGCATTGGTTAACATGTGGGAAACATGAATGTCTGACTGTGTTCCACACCAAACCTTTCGCGTCTAAAAAGTCCCTTATTAGTCTCTACAACTGTGGCACCCAGCTCTGGGCCTTGTGCTTAATAAATGAAAGTTCACTAAGCTCTAAGCTCCTGCGGCACATTACCCTGCTAGAACAAAGAAATGTCTATTTTGATAAGTTGGCTCTGCCTAACTTGCCTTTGCGTCACACTATATCTCTCATATGTCCAACTCATACTGTAACTTTTTGATCAAAATAAACAAACATTGGTTGGGTCATAGCAGCCTCATATTGTCACTTGATTGACCTAGAGGTAGAGGGGGTCTCAACTAAGAAACAGCCAGGCAGACCTGGATACATGCACAAGCAGGAGTGGAAATTGAGCTTTTCCTTCACATTTCCCAGGCTGGGGACTTGTACTTCATTTAGTTTCACAATTGAGTATGATTTTGAAGAACCACAAGAACTGGAATCTTTTCAATGTTTGTTTCTGTTTCTGTTTTTGCTTTTGTTTTGTTTTTTGGGCTTTTTTGAGATGGAGTTTTGCTCTTGTTGCCCAGGCTGGAGTGCAATGGCGAGATCTCAGCTCACTGCAACCTCTGCCTCCCAGGTTCAAGCAATTCTCCTGCGTCAGCCTCCCAAGTAGCTGGAATTACAGGCATGTGCCACCACGCCTGGTTAATTTTGTGTTTTTAGTAGAAACGGGGTTTCTCCATGTTGATCAGGCTGGTCTCGAACTCCTGACCTCAGATGATCCGCACCTCAGCCTCCCAAAGTGCTGGGATTACAGTCGTGAGCCACGACGCCCAGCCTCGAAGTTATTTTGATCTGAATGCTATACTTCTGAGGTCATATACCAAATTTTTGAGATTATCAGCTAGAGGAAGAGAAAGGAAAAAAAACTTCTGCACCTGTTAAATGTCTTCATGCCCCAGACCTCAGACCTATTTCACAATCTTCACAACACTTCCCAGTGAACTCTCATTTGCCCCATTATTTTAGGAGAGAGGACTAAAATTTAAAGAATCCTAGTAACTTGCCCAAGGACATATTGCTAGAAAAATGACATTCCTGGGGGACTATACCGACTGTCGGATACAAGACTTTCAGGATTTCCAGAGTTTATAGGGACACCAGGTTCTGAGGACTAACTAACCAGATATTTAATTTAAATTTCCAATTACAGCCAGATTCTGTGGCTAGATGAATTGTGATTCCATTCAACCCCAAAATTGTGGAAGAAAAAAATTAACCAAAAGAGCTGCCCATCCTTTTAACTTGATAGACCTGAAGTCCTAAAA
>NW_016818029.1:1163334-1168072 GCF_001698545.2 Rhinopithecus bieti | reverse complement strand
GCAAAACCAAAAAAAAAAAAAAAAAAAAAAAAAAAAAAAAAGTGATCAGGCACTAGGAAGGTTTCTTTCCTCCTCCCTAATATTCAACAGTTCTTAAGTATATTTGCAAAAATCCCATAAGCTTATTAAAAGAAGGGTCTATATCTTAGCTATGCTGAGCCCCAAATTCCTTTCACAGAGTATGAGACACGATCATTTCTTAATCAATATGTGTGGGGTAAGCAAATAAACTCTGACTAACATTGAGCTTATCTCTGCAGCTTGACTTCTGGTATCCAGGTGCCACCCACCACGTAGCTGCTAATATGACAGTGGATTTCCGAGTTAGTGAGAAGGAATCCCAAGCCATCCAGTCTGCCTTGGATCAAAATAAAATGCGCTATGAGTAAGTCCTTGGCAAATATTGAAATGTGTTGGATATTCAAAGCTTTGGGAGCCTTGAAGTAGAAGAAAGTATTACAATGGAACTATGTTTAATTGGGCCCCCCAAAACAAAAGCTCTTTCTGTAAGATACAGATCACAGCTACTTCCAAACACATTAGTGAGGCCTGTTTACAGAGGTGATAGAATCAAACTTGGCAGTTCAACATCTACCTTACATTTGCTCTTAGCTATAATAATAACAATTACCTATATCTACCATCTCCAAAACCAGCCCCTCGTAGGCACGGAGCCCACATGAGCAGGCATGAATGGGTTAGCCACACGCCATCACTACCGACAGGTAATCGGCCCAGAGCTCATGAGCTACTGGTACTGGTCTCCTTTTACGTATTTGAATTTTCCTGATACATAAAAGGAGACCAAAAAAACAAAAACCATTGGTATGTCAGAAATACAGCAATAAATAATTCTTTATGAAAAAAATTCTTCCTCAGAGAAAGCACAAGCAGAGCAGTCGAATAAGGTTTAAATCAAAGAGAAAAGAATCTCAAATAGCCAAAGATGCAGAAATGAGTCATTCTGGCCCCACGGAGAAATAAGAGAAAATTTGAATATATTAAGCAGCAACCATGGGCCATGCACAGTCTGGGCCCTGGGCAGTGAACGAGAAGGGAGCCCAGCAATGAATATCATAAATCAATGCATAATTTAGAAATTAAAATGTGTCAGCCAGGCATGCTGGCTCATGCCTGTAATCCCAGCACTTTGTGAGGCCAAGGCAGGCGAATCATGAGGTCAGGAGTTAGAGACCAGCCTGGCCAATATGGTGACACCCCATCTCTACTAAAAATACAAACATTACCCGGGCATGGTGGCATGTGCCTGTAGTTCCAGCTACTTGGGAGGCTGAGGTAGAAGAATCGCTTGAACCCAGAAGGCAGAGGTTGCAGTGAGCCGAGATAGCGCCACTGCACTCCAGCCTGGGCATCACAGCTAGACTCCATCTCAAAAAAAACAAAGAAAAGAAAGAAAGAAAATGTGTTTTTATACTTTCAAACATTTCATAGTTTCATGTACAGAGGGGTCCAATTTTAACTTCCCCAGGCCACGTCATGCCAGGATTCCCGTTTATTGAGACCCTCGTTGTCAAAACACTGCTAAACACTAGTTCACTTTTTTTTTTTTTTTGGAACTTGCCATTTTATACCTCTGTTACCTGACTTGGTGCTTTAACTCAAAAGGTCTGCTTCTGGCTGAGATAAAGAAAGATCCTATTGATGTCAGTGATGTTATAGTGCAGAGCAGGATTTACTACTGCTCACCATAACTTGATTGTATTTATGATATTGCTACAATATCTCAAATAAATATAAACTCTATTGAAATTTAAAAATCACATACATAGGACAAGCAAGCAAAAAACATTCTTATTCATGGCTTTAAAGGTAACATTCTATTATTTGTGATGGTTATTGATGACTGTTTTTCAGTTTTGTTACTGTTTCAAGAAGGTTGTGGTACAAATGTAAAAGTTAACAAATTGAAAATACGTAATTCAAAATTGATACCACTTTTTCACTCTTTTAAATTAATATACTGATATAGGTTTTCTGTGTTTTATAAATTGCATCATTAAACTTAGACACTTCGAAAATATAACTACAAGACTGCGGAAATTTGTATTACATTATCTGTTTACATTAAGGTTCAGATAATGCATTGACTTTTTCATGTAAAAGAAATCAACCCTCTATCTTAAATAACCCCTGGTTATTGTGTCTTTTTTGGTTTTTTTTTTTTTTTTTTTTTTTTTTTGTTTTTTTTTTTTTTTTTTTTTTTTTTTTTTGAGACAGAGTCTCACTCTGTCACCCAGACTGCAGTGCAGTGGCTCAATCTCGGTTCACTGCAAGCTCCGCCTCCAGGGTTCACACCATTCTGCTGCCTCAGCCTCCCGAGTAACTGGGACTACAGGCGCCTGCTACCATGCCAGGCTAATTTTTTGTATTTTTAGTAAAGATGGGGTTTTACCGTGTTAGCCAGGATGGTCTCCATCTCCTGACCTTGTGATCCACCCACCTCAGTCTCCCGAAGTGCTGGGATTACAGGCGTGAGCCACCACGCCCAGACTACTGTGTCTCTTGATTCACTCACTTCATTGCCAACTTCCTAGTGTATGTGCCTAAATTATTACACTCTTCACTTTACTTCAGAAATATAGACCTGGTCTGGATTCCTATGATAAACTAATTCTTACAAAGCATTCAGCCCAAGCTAAAATAAAGTAGTAGTGTGGCCAAATTTTATATAATTTGGCTTGAATAGCAAGGTAAAGAATTAGGTATTATGTTTTCCTTAATAGCCCTATAATGCAGTTATAATGTAGAAAATGTATCTAGAAAAGCTAGTTGTTTGGCATGAGCATGGATAGTGGAGTAAATCACTGTATGACACCTAGGCAGGCAGCTAGCATCCTTCCAATTTATCAAACAGCTCACATCAACCTTTTTCTCCTTTGGTCCTCTAGGCCTCTGCTAGCCTGAAATGATTCTCATTCAACTAGATGTCTAAATCCAGATCTTCAAATTAGTGTGTTTTTCACTTTATCTTATGACAAAGGAGTTTTTTGCTATCTACATCAAGAACCAAAGTGTTAAATTACCTACAAAAATTGGTTTTATCAAATTAAAACATGAATTCTAGAAAGTGGCCCAAATCAGTCACAGTTATGGGAGAGCCACATAATTAGTTACCTCCCTCAGAAATATAAATATATATACTGATTTGTGTAAGCAAGAACTATTTAAAATCTTGTCTCCAAGTACTAATTATATAGATAATTTTATTTGCATATTAATTATATGTATTGCTTGGTGTCAGTCAGTAACAGAAGAGTTCTAAGAACAGAAAAGAGTTCTAAGAACAGAAACATCTGGTCGGACCCAAGCACCAGGCTGAATTAAACCAAGGCTGGTTTGACACAATGATTTACTTAGACACCCTTTATTAGATAGTGTATATCAACCACTATTTAGGTTAAAGTATCTGTGTGATTTTTTTTTTAATTTTTAGAAAATTAAGTTAGTAAGTCAGATTTTATTTTAAAGTAACATACTTGTTTCCTTTTTTATTTATAAAATCATAAAAGTCCAAGTTCAAAAAACAAACAACATGGATATACTAACAAACCCAAACAGACTGGAGAACAAATATCAAAGGGAAAGCATGTCCATTGGACTGAGTTTGGGGCAGACACTGTACTTGGATTCAGCAGTTAAAATCCTAGTGTTTTAACATTGTTTACATTTTAGATAGTCAATTTTTAACATTGTCTTTTCTTTGATAAAAGGTTAAAATTAGAAAATAAAGAGTTGTTAATGAAAGGTAACTCAGAAAACAGCTATTGATATAATAAGAAAACTCAAATGGTACAATTAAGTAAAATCTTACTAGGATCCATATAAGATCATGTGAGAAATGCACAAGAGATCTATGCCAGACTGACACAGTGATAATCAACACCTCATATTAATGTCTATCTGCCTAATAATAATGTTCAGTCAGATACAAATTCATATTCCATGGATATACACAGCCCTATCAAATGTTTCAATCAAATCATTCTAATGTGTCATTCATTTTTTTCTTCTGCTTCACATTTTTACATATTACTTACCTAAGAGTATAACATGCATGTTATACTAAAACATGCTACATGATACAAATGTTGAAGTTACAATTGGTCATGTGACAAACAGGAGTGTGGAAGGTAGGAAAGCAGGTTCTGAAGCAAGGCTATCTGGGTCCAGTCCCATTGAAGCCATGCATTAGGTATTTAACATTGGCAATTTATTTAACTTTGCTTTACCTCATACCTCATCTATAAAATGGGAATAATAATGGAACCTATTTCATAGGCATTTCATGAAGATTGACTGGGATCATAAAGTTTCTGTCTGCCTTTACTTCTATGAATACACACACATACACTGAAACAGGAAATAACTAGAGGCTATCACCAGATGCTCCATTTTCCTCCCAGTGAATAAATGAGTAGTATTCCTCAAGCCTTGGGAAATCCATGTCAGTAAGTGTAGAGTTTGATGTGTGGTAACCAAATTAGGGAGTTACCAGAAGGATATTGAATCTTATAGAAACCCGAAACCATGCTTTTGAATAGCACCATATCCTGACGTAATGTGGGCATCAGGAGAATCCAGTCCCATTTATAAGGCAACCTGACAGTGACTCTGCCTTCCTGAAACATCTTTCCCCAGTGTATACACATGCATGCGCGCATGCGCGCGCGCGCGCGCGCGCGCACACACACACACACACACACACACACACACACAC
>NW_016818029.1:1156240-1159477 GCF_001698545.2 Rhinopithecus bieti | reverse complement strand
CGCGCGCGCGCGCGCGCGCACACACACACACACACACACACACACACACACACACCAGAGCCTATGATGGTCACATACATTGGCCCACAGTTCTCCAGTCCTTCTTTGCTGCTTTCTAAAAGCAGCAAAGGATGGGAGCCTTGAAACTGTCAAAGTAAAATTTATCTCATCTCTTCTCTGAACCTCTTACTTGCTCCCTGATCTTGGGACACAGACTTCCATGAGTGTTGGTTGATTGGGCCAACCATGCACCAACCTCCGTAGACTAAGGAGAGTAGAGTCTGACGGCAATACCCAAGGATTTCACTCCAGTGATGAAGGCACTATTGCACAATGGCTCAAAGCTAGGGTGCTGATGTGAGACCCTCCAGGTTCAAATTCCAACTTCTGTATTTCTTTTTTTTTTTTCTTTTTTTTTTTTTTTTTTGAGACGGAGTCTCGCTCTGTCGCCCGGGCTGGAGTGCAGTGGCCGGATCTCAGCTCACTGCAAGCTCCGCCTCCCGGGTTTACGCCATTCTCCTGCCTCAGCCTCCCAAGTAGCTGGGACTACAGGCGCCAGCCACCTCGCCCGGCTAGCTTTTTTTGTATTTTTTAGTAGAGACAGGGTTTCACCGTGTTAGCCAGGATGGTCTCGAACTCCTGACCTCGTGATCCGCCCGTCTCGGCCTCCCAAAGTGCTGGGATTACAGGTTTGAGCCACCGCGCCCGGCCCCAACTTCTGTATTTCAACAGTTGTGTCCATTTTGGAAATTGACCAAACCTTCATAAAAACAAGGGCTGATAATGGTACCCAGTTAATCATGCTGAGTGATAAAATGCAAATACAGTGCCGAGAAAAGTGCCTGGCGCATAAAGAAGGTTCAGTAAACATTAACCATTTGTATTATTCAATCCCCAGTGATAATTATTTATCCTTTCACCTATATTTAGGAATTTTGTTAAACAAATTAAGCAAATTTTGGAGCACAAAATAATATTTGAGAAAAAGTAATTTGTTTTCATTTGTTTATGCCTGGCTGCTGGTTAGTGAAAGGGCTCGTGAAAATAACATCTGGCTCCAATTCTTAATTTCCAGCCTTAATTTCTAGTCCCTATCAGCAACAACCTGGCACCTTTCTGATGTTCTCATGCAGCTGCATCATTTGTGGAAAGATTGAACTTCAACTCACACTGTTTTTTGTGTGTATATATGTGTGTGTGTGTTTTTGATGCTGTTGTTATCACGAGAGCTAAATTGATATGTGTAAGTCTAAAAATATTCTTAGATACAAGCTTCCTGTGACTAATTAATACTGCCTTATGTTACAAATCAACCTCTGGGACCATAAAATTTCTCTTCTGCCTGGTTCCTCCACTTCTATTAATGCAGGTGGAGCAAAAGCCATGTGCCCTCTTTAGAGTTTAAAGCAATTAATTATGTCTGTAATGATCACCCAAAATATAATTTCAAACCTTCCCAGGCTTTGTGTGAGTTTCAGTGCAACACGCTCCACCTGATTCCAAAATTGCTGCCACAAGTTTATTTTCTCAGAAATCCTAGATTCATCATAAGTCAAAAGCAAAGCATACAGTGAGTTAGATATAATATACATAATGTACATAATGATGTGCTTGTCAGTGCTGCTAATAGGAATCAATATTCATGAGCAGTACTTGGTCCCATGTGCTAAATAAACTCTAATTAGGGGAATACGGCATTTGCGTTCCACATCAGAACTCAGATCAGTCAGTCAATCAGCAAGGAGAAACCAACAAGTAGAGGGGAGCTCAGCAGTGTCAGTGTCATAGCTCATTATTGTAAGAAATTGAAGAAATCAAAGAGTCAAACATCTACATACCATCAAAGCCTGCTTTAAAAACGTGTTACGACTATAAAATGGTGGTCGATTTTGTGACCCAACTTCACTATTATTCTGAAGTTCAATGGGAGCCCGAGGCCACCAAGCACTCCGGTTTTACTTCATTTCATTCTCACCACAAGCCTGGTCACCGCAATTGTAAAGGTTGGAAAGCTGAGGTTCAGAGGGTAACTAAGCTGCCCAAAATCACATTTAGTATTATGTAGGCGAACTGGGGTTGGAACCCAAGAAGGTCTGAACACAGGTCACTCACTGCTTCCTTATTTGATAAGATTTATGGTGATGGAAAGAGTACATGATATTGTCTCAAAGACTAGAATGAATATTAAAAAATAGACATTTTCCTGCATCCAGGACTCACTGCTAACAGCAGAAAAAAAAAAAAATACATGTGCATTTCATTACCAGAAGGTGAGTAATTCCTTTATTTATATAGTCAATGAGAAATGAGATAAGCCAAATAAGAAAATTGTTCAGGCAAGTACAACTTCAAGAAATCCTTTCTTTTTAACATTTTTATTGAAACATTCCCATTATAAATGATAATTTTCCGCCCTGCAAAATAGAGTATATTGAATATGGTTTACCTTTGGGTAAATAATTATCATTATCAATATGAATTTTCATACTGTGCTATGAGACCACTAATCCATGTTTTCTAAGTCCTTCTGTCTAGGGAGATTTTTCACTTTTCTGTTTTGTTTTGTTTTTTTTTTCTTTTTGCTGTCAGCTATCACCTACTGATAACAGTGCACTCACTGCTTGCTTTCAGCACGTCATTTTCCCTAGATCCAATGCATTCCTTCTAGGTTAAACAAGATTTTTAGAACACTATCTAAAATAAGACAAACAAGGCTTTTTGTGAGGGTATTTGTAAATCTCCTACAGCTGTTAAATAATATTTAACATATTAAGGAATCTAATAATAGATTTTAATGCAGTCATACATCAATGGACAATAATTTGATCACATAAATTGATACTGCCATATTAATCTCAAAGTGGCATTCAACATCTTTCTTAACGGTGAAAGATAAGTTTTCCTGTTAAAAAAAAAAAAAAAAAAGAATGCCCTCTATGGCTACTATTATTTATCATAGCTCAGAGAGTTTTCCAATGCAAAACAGCAAGGAAAAAAAGAAAGTTATTAAGAAAATTAGAAAGTATAGATACTGGCAGAAGAAATAACACAGAAAATACCCTAAAGACATAACTAAAATTCTTAAAAGTAAAAAGATAGTTTTTTAATCTAATAAAATAGCTAAGTATAATCAAAGTAAATGGTTTTTTAATATATGAATACTGTAATAACCAATTCAAAAATGTAGTGAGAAAAAAAGTCACTCGCAAAACTGGCAAAAAATAAATAAATATATAT
>NW_016818029.1:1127106-1155809 GCF_001698545.2 Rhinopithecus bieti | reverse complement strand
ACATTTTACTGAAGAATCAAAAAGATACAACTAGATTATGATCTGTTATTAATAATAAAATTCTTATATTTATAATTTAATGTCTATCAAAAATCCCATTTTTTCTTATGATTCTAATTCCTAAAATGATTCTGATAAGATTTTTTTTTTTTTTTTGAGACAGAGTCTCCTCTGTCACCCAGGCTGGAGTGCAGTGGTGCAATCTCAGCTCACTGCAACCTCCACTTCCTGGGTTCAAGCAATGCTTATGCCTCAGCCACCCGAGTAGCTGAGACTACAGGTGCCGGCTACCACACTTGGCTAACTTTTGTATTTTTAGTAGAGACGGGGTTTCACCATGTTGCCCAGGCTAGTCTCAAACTTCTGGCCTCATGTGATCCAACTGCCTTGGCTTCCCAAAGTGCTGGGATTACAGGTGTGAACCATCATGCCCAGCCAAGACATTTATTTAAAATAGGTGAAATTAGTCAAAATTTTTGGAAAAAAAGAATAAGATACATGATCTGGTATTAAATTTTACTGTAATTAAATATGATTTGGTTTCTACTAAGGCATAAGAAAATAGATTAATGAAGCAAATAGAAAATCCCCAGACAAAATAAATAAAATACTTTCATATATGATGAAGATGACATTTTTAAAAAATAAATCTTGAAATGAGGCAGTTTGTATTCAAATTCCCAACTCCACCTCATACAAACTGTGAATATTTAAAACCTTCTGAGCACTAACTTCCCCATCTGTAAAGTGATAATACTGACAAGGTTAATTAAATAATGTGTATAAAGCTGTACCTGGCCTGTATTACACATATGGATAGCTGAATCCAAGTGAAAACTTCAGGTAGGCAGTTGGATGTGTAAGCCTAGAGTTCAGAGGTGAGTCTATACCTGGAGATTCAAGTATGAGTGACCATCAGGTGACCATTACAGCCATTAGACTCCATAAAATGATGACATGAGATGGCTCAGAAAGAGATGAAAATAGGAAGATGAGGCCGGACACAGTGGCTCATGCCTGTAATCCCAGCACTTCAGGAGGTTGAGGCGGGCGGATCAGCTGAGGTCAGGAGTTCGAGACCAGCCTGACCAACATGGAGAAACCCCATCTCTAGTAAAAACACAAAATTAGCCGGTGTGGTGGTGCATGCCTGTAATCCCAGCTACTCAGGAGGCTAGAGCAGGAGAATCGCTTGAACCCGGGAGGTGGAGATGGTGGTGAGCTGAGATCACGCCATTGCACTCCAGCCTGGGCAACAAGAGTGAAACTCCATCTCAAAATAAAAGAAAAGAAAAGATAAAGAAAATAGGAAGATAAGGTGTAAGCCTCTTGACCCTCAACATTAGTCTTCCAGTGATTTTCCCATCTCTTATTTTACCCCTCCAAATCTTGTTAGCCATTTTCTAGATACATCTTCTATAGGCACATTATTTCAACACTTTGTACCTCATTTTTCTCATCTGAAGATAAGCATAATAATCTCATATGAAGATTAAATGAATTAATAATGTACATACGGAGGTCAGAGCGATGCCTGGCACAAGGTAAGTGCTAAGTACTTGCTTACTATTATAATTATCATTATTATTCAAGTTTCTCCCAACTCTCAAGGTGTGAAATTATAAGGTATGGTCTGTAGATGTGTGCATGAAAGTATCCCTTGTTGCCTGTGTTTATGTGGACGTAGATGTGTGTGTGTTTTGGAGAAGGATGGGGAGTACTATAGCAGTACAATACGAGCCACATGCATAATTTTAAAATTCTAGTAGACACATTAAAAAAGTAAAAAGCAACAGGTAAAATTAACTTTAGCAATACATTTTTTAGCCCAATATATCTGAAATAGAAATATTTATTCTATACAGTATAAAACTTATTAATGAGATAATTTATATAATTTTTATACTATCTTCAAACTCTGGTATATATTTTACACATACAGCAATCTACTCTTGGACAAGCCCCACATCACATGTCCTGTAGGCACATGGGGCTAGAGACTATCGTACTGCTCAGCACAGCTCTAGATAAATGGGGAGATCAGAAGCCAGACACATGACATGTCTAAAGGAGATAGCTAGAGGAGAATAATGAAGAAACAGAGCAAACTTGATTAAAGATACAGGAGAAGGAAGAGAAATTTTCTGCAAATGAAAGATAACTGTGTTTTCCTTTCTCATGATAAAACATGTATTTCATCATTCCCCTGTCAAACAGAATCTTGATTCATGATCTACAACAAGAGATTGAGAAACAGTTTGATGTTAAAGAAGATATCCCAGGCAGGCACAGCTATGCAAAATACAACAACTGGGAAAAGGTACAGTATAAAATGCCTGTACTTTTTTTTAATTACCCTTAATATTTATTGTCATTTTGTTTTCTTTTATTCTAATTTCTCAAAATTGATTTTGCTGTTAAGATTGTGGCTTGGACTGAAAAGATGATGGATAAGCATCCTGAAATGGTCTCTCGTATTAAAATTGGATCTACTGTTGAAGATAATCCACTATATGTTCTGAAGGTAAAATAATTCAAGAACCACTAATTCTTATTATTGTTCAAAAACATGAATTTAAAAGTTACTTTGTAACACTACTGAGCTATTTTTGAGACAATATGTATTATCTCTGAAAGAATATTTAAGCTCTAGACATCCATTAAAGAACAGAAATGACAGGTGGTTTTGGTGGAACCAAGAAAGTGTCTGGATAAACATTTGTCAGAGATTGCACAGGGGACAAACGTAAACAAATATTTCATCCCACAGCTTTATTACAAGAGTCTGTGATGTCTCTGGTATAAAAAACCCTCACCCCTTAAAATGCAGTGAAACTGATGAATGAATGGCATGAAAGGAATTTAAATATCATAGCCTCATAGGACTGTAGAACAGTATGTTAGGCATTTCAACCCTGTATTGCTGGAGGGTTCCCTATAATAGAGCCAACAATTTCCATTCTGTTGCTGCTGGATTTTTGCACATCCAAAGATACTGCTCCCTGAAGCAGCTACTTAACAAGTGAGAAGCCCATCCACATCCTGAATCCCCATTCATTCATTATCTCCAATCACCCAAAACAAATCTGCACTCTCTTCAAAATGGCAGTCATTCAAGTAACCAGTACTATTTCCTTTCCCCACTCCAACACAACACAAGATCTTCTCCACTCCAGGGTAAATACCCCAGTTTACAAAACCAGAAAACAAAAGGAAATGGCAGAAACAAAAGTGACTTTATAATCAATTTCTCAGAACACAGGATGTTAGTAATAAAATAAAAACAATGGACCATAAATTTTTTTCAAAATCCTACCAGCTGCCCTGACACTAGAAAAATTTTTTGAAAAATATACATTATAATAGATTATGAATTATGGATAGACATTTAAGGATATATCCTGTGGTCCCTTCTGAGAACAATATGTGCATACATGGTTCTTATTCAACAATAGACAGGGGAAAGAATTGCTTTGAGAATATGAATGAGTTATTGGTCAAGAAGGGATCAATGTGTGAATTTGTTCAAAACAATATCTCAAGTTTATTTTTAAATAGATTGGAAAAAAGAAAGGAAGAAGAAAGGCTATTTTTATGGATTGTGGCATTCACGCACGAGAATGGGTCTCCCCAGCATTCTGCCAGTGGTTTGTCTATCAGGTAAGTGAATCAGAAGACTCTCCCAATTCTCCTTTGACTGCCAAGTCTCCAGCACCTCACTGAGTGGCGACATCCTTTCCAAACACGCAATTCCACTTAGCTAGAAGAGCCCACACTTGGTGCTGTCAGGGAAGAAATGCTCCAAATTTTACTCATCATTACAGTTTTTATGAAATTGACACCTTCCCTTCAAACAATTCTTAAATTCAAGCTAAGAGTTTATGAAAGTCAAACTTTTCTTGGGCTATCATATGAAAGTTTATCGTATAGTCAAGTATGGAAAATCTGAAACAACCTTCACATAACCTACAAATGTAACCTTTCTTCAGTGAGCTCAAAACATAGATATTTAATTTTAATTCCTGTTTAGATAACACATTGTTCACACATGTACTTGGAATTTTCATATGTAAGTTTCCTTTCTGAGTGTAAAATAACTCACTTTTTTTTTTTTTTTTTTTTTTTTTTTTTTTTTTTTTGAGACAGAGTCTCACTCTGTTACCCAGGCTGGAATCCAGTGGTGCAATCTTGGCTCACTGCAACCTCCAATTTCTGGGTTCAAGTGATTCTACTGCCTCAGCCTCCAAGGTAGTTACAGGCATGGAACTACAGACGTGCACCACCATGCCCGGCTAATTTTTGTATTTTTAATAGAGACGGGGTTTTGCCATGTTGGTCAGGCTGTTCTCAACTCCTGATCTTAAGTAATCCGCCCCCCTCGGCCTCCCAAAGTGCTGGGATAACAGGCATGAGCCACCACACCAGGCCTATAATTCACTTTTTTAAAAGGTTCATCTAGTTTATATATTCAATTTCCTTTCACTCTATTGCCAATGTATTTTGACTCCTAATCGTATTTTAATTTTCTCTTTCTGTCAGCTTTTGCATATTGCACTGGTGAAATATGTATAACAATGGTTTTCTGGGCATAGATACTTTTTCTAGAAAAGAATCCACCAGGAAGTAACCTGTAGTTATTTTTGCTCTCCCAAATGAGGGCCAAGAGCTCTCCCTACTCAACACATAAAGGAATGCACATCACAGGTCTACAAAAAATCTCTTGTCTTCAGTTCAGATACACCTGGAAGGGACTTCCCAAGAGTGGTGAGAGAGATTTTAGGTAGCTACAGAAAGTGCATGTGATTAGAGAAATTTCAGTGAGATATGGAAAAAAAAAAAAAGTTGTTCAATCTCTGAATTCTTGGATATTTTATTAATGCAAATTTTTTATTTAATCCTGCTTATAACTATCTCACAAATTCTCTCCAATCTTTTCATATTCCTGTGCTTACAGACTCAATCTATATTTACGTAAAGGATGTGAGAGAATCAATTAAAAATAAGTAGTACTACAAATTTTCCATTTGGCTTCCAATCTTTCTATGAAACATATCCCTCATGCTACATTTAGAACACTACAGGTCTCGATAATTAAATGCTCCTTTAAAGACTGTTCATTTCCATTAACGTCATTAGTCTAAATAAGTTAGGTTTTTTTTCCCCTGTAATCTACATGGATTGTTTATTTTTGTTCATTTTAAGGAAAATATGTTTGAAAGCATGTGATCTTGGGAAGTGATTCAAGTTATTACTATTATAACCACAACTTTCCACATAATAGCTAAACTTCATACGAATAGCTTAATTTTTTTCTCCTCCTACAGGCAACCAAAACTTATAGGAGAAACAAAATTATGACCAAACTCTTGGACCGAATGAATTTTTACATTCTTCCTGTGTTCAATGTTGATGGATATATTTGGTCATGGACAAAGGTACTGCTCTCTACTCTCTTGTTTGCATTTAGATATTATTTACTGGCTTTAATACACATTGTTATGCATTCAGCTTAGGGTTTAGGTAACTAGTTAATGCTAATTCAGAAAATTATATTTTTTAAAATCTCAGTTTCAAATTAAGTATGATTTCTTGGTTGCGTAGGTATCCTTGAAATAACACAAAATTTTGCTGCTGAAGCTAGTTATGTGGAAAATGAAATAAAGTAGTAATTACAGAGGAAATGTATGATTGCATTATATGATATGGCATATCTAGCTAAGAATAAAGTCAATTAATTGATTTTAAAACAAAAACCTTTGTATTTCATCAATTTTGAATAGAATTTGAGGTAGAATCATTGTATCAAAAAAGAAATAAAAGAGAGATGCAGATACCCATTTGTCTTGTCACAGTACATTATCCTGCTTTTGCTAAATAAGAACTCTCAGACAGATACTGTCACATCAAGTTATTTTCTGCAAATAATGCTCCAACAGTAAAAATTTGACCTGCATTATATCTGAATCTATATATGGTGAAAAAGCTAATGAAGTTATAATTTAAATTATGGTTAATTTCAGAACACCATTAGTCATCTTCTAATACTGAGAACTAAACAACGGTGTTGAAAATTAACTGAATTATTTCATCAAAGCCCAAGGATATAATATTAAAAACCATGATTCTGAAAATATTACAAATTATAAGAAAACAATATTTTTTCTTTTTATAATAAAGGGCCTCAAGTTAACTAGATAGATTTCAAATAAAGTTGCAGACACCTGCAGAGAGAATTTGAAATGAACAAATCGAAAAATGCAAATGCAAACTGATCTTGTGTAAACACTTACATCATTCAATCTGGCAGAACCGCATGTGGAGAAAAAATCGTTCCAAGAACCAAAACTCCAAATGCATCGGCACTGACCTCAACAGGAATTTTAATGCTTCATGGGACTGTGAGTAGCAGACTTGCTATCAAGGAAAATTGCTATAAGGAATATTTAGGCCCCAAACTTAACTAAAACACCTACTTATTTAGTAAAAATAGTTATGCTTCGAGTGAGTGTTAACTTTTGCATCTGTAACTTGAAAGACAATCATCACTACCATTGAGGGATGTTTTGCTGTGTGGAAGGAAATGAGGAGGAACAGACTGTTTATCAAACCATCTCTTACTTACTATATCTAGTTTGCTAACAATTAAGCACAATCCAAATGTACAAAAATTCAGATAATCTGAATAAAGACCTCAGATTCCTCTGTTTCCTGATGTGAGAAATGTCAGTGGTTAAAAGCAACATAGAGATAGTTTTTCAGATATTTAGTGAAAAGAGTCATCTGGAGCAAAGAAAGTGAAAAAGTGTAATGGAAATATGATAAGCAGAGGCCTGCTACATCAGACGATGCTTTAGTTGCTATACAACTATGACTTTATCACTGCATAGTTTCAAGGAGAAATTACCATTGCCCCAATTTATATATTTCTTCTGTGCCTAATTTTGTTGAAAACATCACCTGAGCTTTTAACTGTATTCTGCCATAATGAACATGATAATAGCAGCAGCTATCCCTAATTGAGAGCTTTCTGCTGAAAAAGGCTGAAGAAAGTTCTGCCCAGAGAAGGTAATTCACACCAGCCCCCAGCACGTTGGAGCTGGGGTTGAATTAGAACTGGAGTCTATCTGGCTCCAAGTCGTGGGCTGCTTCTGATTTATTATTCCTGTGGCCTTGGGAAAGGACAAGGAAATAAACAAGGCTCAGAATATTCCAGTGGGCTAAGTCTGTTACAATCTGGCATGTGTGTGAAATGTTAATCTGTAGTGACTATGACACAAGGGACATTGAAGCAGCCCTGTAAACATGAGAGGCAAAAACATTTAAACCATTCTGTGAATCTATAATACATTAGAAAAGGCAGGAGCTGTATGAATGGGGAGCAGACTATGGTCTCATCCACTTATGTCTTCTGCAGCCATTCCTAACACCAATGACCCATGTGCAGATAACTATCGGGGCTCTGCACCAGAGTCCGAGAAAGAGACGAAAGCTGTCACTGATTTCATTAGAAGCCACCTGAATGAAATCAAGGCTTACATCACCTTCCATTCCTACTCCCAGATGCTATTGTTTCCCTATGGATATACGTCAAAACTGCCACCTAACCACGAGGACTTGGTACGTAGACAAAAGTTTGTGCTTAATGCATCGACACCACCATTGACTTTCAGTCTATTCTTCATTAACTAGGGTATGTTGAAAGAATTTCACATTTTAATGTCAAAGAAAAGAACTAATGAAATTTGCCTTGAGGTTAAAATCATGATCTTTAATTTTTCATTGATAAAAGTATATAGATAATAAACTCTCTTAATGTGATTCTCAGGAGGAAAAACAAATCGGGAAGAAATGTCTATGCAAGGCACAATAGAAGCCTATTACGACACAGTTCCCTGTGGGGTTTAAGAGTTACCATGGGTCGTACGGTAAAACCATGCGTGAAAAAAGCCTAATAGAACTGCAAAGACATTCACTGGTCCTGCCCCCAGATATCAGATTTAAGAAGATACATTGTATTTTTATCCTCCTGATAAACTTGGAAATTATATTCTTTTACTATCCAAAGAAGACTATAAATGTTTGTGAAGCTTCCTCACTATGTTATCTTTCCAAAACTACGGTCCATTAAGCACCTTTTATTAATAAAAACTGATTTGATAATGTGAGCTTAAAAAAAAAAGTCTGCATATGGGTTCCAATAAATCACAGGAAGTAACAGAGTGAATGTGTGGATAGAGGGATAAATATTTTGAATTGCTATAGAAGAAAATAAATAAAACAGAAAAAGTTTAGTGGCCCAGATCCCATGGTGATGGGCAAATATAGCACTTCTGGTAACAGCTGTGGTCCAAATACTGCCTCATAAAATATTTTAAAATTAAAAGGTTACAATTTTCATTTTGACCTCAGTTCATCGTGTTTAGCACAACAGCATTTAATGTTAATTGGAGCAGAGGTCTGAATCAGTCATTAAAATCATCTCCATATATACAACAAAGAAAACATACCAGCAATATATGGCCCATAGTCATTTATTATCCAATCTATGTGATAATCTGAGTGCATGAGTTCAATTAATGCATACAAATGTACAGCACTGTGATTTCAATCCACTGTTAGGAAAATGACATTATGGGTTAAAAAAATGCATATCCACAAAAAAAAACACTTTGAGTAAAATGAGAGTTCTTTGCATAGCAACTAAATTGATTAAGAAAAGAAAATTCTTGGTTATATACATTATACATGTCATCTTTTAAAAATCTTTATTTGTAAGTGCTAATATGTTAGTAACTATATTCCATTAAAATTCATTCTGACAATCACTCTCATAACACAAAACACTAATGTGTATTAAAAAGTCATGACAAAATGCCATTCTGAAAGAGATACCCTAATTAACAACTATTTTAAAGAACGGTCAACCGCCCTTCTTCCCTTGGTATGCTGAAGTCAGATGAGTAGAGAAGATCCTGTAGCAATATGAGCCTGTTAGGGACCAAGGAATGTAAAACATGGAAGAAACTGGAGAAATCATCAGAAAAGACAATTATCTGAAGCCAAAAAATATTGATAGGAAAAATAATGTATATTTTATATTTTAAAAGAAAAGAATGAGGAGAGAGAGAGAGAAAGAAAAGGAAGGGTAGAAACACAAAATGAGATATGGCATTACTGTATATAATTGACAGCATATTTAAGTCTTCATTTTTTTATTTTTATTTTTTTAGACGGAGTCTCACTCTGTCGCCAGGCTGGAGTGCAGTGGCGCGATCTCGGCTCACTACAACCTCCGACTCCTTGGTTCAAGTGATTCTCCTGCCTCAGCCTCCCGAGTAGCTGGGACTATAGGCACATGGCACCATGCCCAGCAAATTTTTTGTATTTTTAGCAGAGACAGGGTTTCACCATGCCAACCAGGGTGGTCTCAATCTCCTGACCTCGTGATCCACCCACCTCGGCCTCCCCAAGTACTGGGATTACAGGCATGAGCCACCGTGCCCGGCCAAGTCTTCATAATTACCACATATATTACTGAAAATAAGTTTCTCATTTAACCATTTATTTTCTTTTAATCTTCAAATGCCAAATAACTAGTAAATTTGACTTTTTTTCATCCCTAGTAATTTACATATTTACGTATATATGTATATATGGGCTTTGGTTTTGTTAAAACCAGGAACTGAATTCCGGCTTCACCAGTTGCAAGAAACCAGGAAATAGTACTGTCCACCTCATAGGGTTGTTATGAGTCTTGAAACTCAAAATCAAGGGCTAAGCACAGTGACTAACCTGTAAGACTCCATTAAAAAATTGCATACACACATAATTACATATTATTTGGTATTTACATAGTATTCTATTATTTCACTCTAACTTTCCTTTCTCTCCAGGCCAAAGTTGCAAAGATTGGCACTGATGTTCTATCAACTCGATATGAAACCCGCTACATCTATGGCCCAATAGAATCAACAATTTGTAAGTCATTCCTCTTATTTACTGAGCCCTTTCCCTTAATTATTTTTTATAAATATTAAAGAAAATTATAGAATTTGCAATTTAGGTTAGAGCATCTGGAATTGCTAATTTAAATTCTACTTTTCACAGGATATTCTGAATTATATGTGAATCTAGGTGATAGATTCTGCCCTTTTCTTGGGATAAGATTTTTCTAGAAACAAATTATACTGAACTTTTATAGGGTTACAAGGTCAACAGAAGCTATTAAGTCAAGACAGATTTACAGTTTAATTCATCTACCTTCCTGTTTCCCACCTCTACCACCAACAAGGTTGCACCCTTCCAGGAACTAATGAGAATTCACTGGAGCGAGAAAAAAAAAAAAAAAAATTAGCCAGGCATGGTGACCTATGCCTGTAGTCCCAGCTTCTCTGGAGGCTGGGTTGGGAAGATCATTTGGGCCTGGGAGGTTGAAACTGCAGTGAGCTGTGATTGCACCACTGCACTCCAGCCTGGGCAACAGAGCAAGACCTCATCTAAAACACACACACACACACAAAAAAGTAGTTGGAGCAGAGTCTACTTTTTTTTTAACCATTTAACTTTAGCTGGACTCTTTCTTACTTGCCTTGTCTACATGTAAGTATGGTCTATTCCCTAGCTCCTGATAGGAAAACAGATAGAAAATCAGTTTCAGTCCCTCTGGTCATATAAAACAAGTTATTTGTCCTTCTCACTTGCTCCTTCTCGCTATGTTCAACTGAAAGCTGTGTGGTGAACTAGAAAGATCACAAGACTCTAGTTCTGTCACTTTTGTTTTATATTCTCAGCATCATTTCTTACTCTTCACTATTTTTAAATTTGTGTTGTCTGTGTATTTTTAAGTTATTGACTTGGATTTCTTAGCCTTGATTTTCTTGTCTCTTATTCTATATACAAGGAATCAGTAATTTTTTTTCTGTAAAGGGCCAGATAGTAAATAGCTTTGACTTTGTGGAGGTACAGTCTCTGTTGCAGGTACTCAACTAGAGCATCATAGCTCAAAAACGGCCATAGACAATAAGTCAGCAAATGGGCATGACTGTGTGCCAATACAACCTCATTCACAGAAACCGGAGGCTGGCTAGGATTTGCCAACTCCCATACTTTATACTAAATAATATCTGCAAATATTTATAGAGTCTTTACAAGTTAGGCACTGTGCTTACCCTTTGATTTTCACAATCTCAAACCTCACAATAACCCTATGAAGTGGGGAGTACTATTTCCCAGTTAGTAGTAACTGGCGAAGCTGGAACTCAATTTCAGATTTTAACAAACAAAAGCCCTGATCTTGCCCACTGCACATACTGTTTGCGTGTTTGGATTTTCTATTTTCAATGAACAGCCAAAAAAATCCATTTGAGTATCACTGAAGACCATTAACTCAGATCCTGGGAAGTAAGACCACTTTCTACTCTTATAGCAAATCCCACTAATCTTAGTTTGGGAATTATTTAGTAAAAACTACCTTTTCTCCAAACCAAGTTCAAGCTTCAGTTCTCAGTCTCAAAATTTATACAAAATTCCTCATGAAACTTCTCAAAAGCAAGAATTATGTTTTGGATTTCCTCTTAGACCCTATAACTTATAGTACAGTGCAGGGCATGGAACAATAGCAGAATTAGTTCCCATAAACTTGCTCAATGATAATGGTGTCCTGGCTTATTCAAAAGAAGTAAATGTGGGTTGAAATCACAACAGGATTGGACTTGATTAAGCCTGCATCACTCTCTAGACCAAATATCCAACATTTTTTAGCATTAAGACTGCCTTTTAGCTTTTAAAAATTTCATGAACAACCCTTCAACCACCAAACATACACTCATATTTTTATTACACTTTTAGAATCTTTGCATTAAAAAATATATATGTGCATATGAATCCATGGATTCCTTGCAACAATTTTACCTGGTCACTGTTTTGAAGTCACTTCTGTAATCCAAGCTAAAAGTATAAACTTGGAACTGAAAGTCTACATCCTCAGGAATTGCTATGGAATTTGAGAATGCCGGAATCAACATATACAGTTTCTAGGACTTACTTATTAGAGGCTTCTTTGGCAGAACTGGAAAATAGCTAAAAAATGAAGAAGTCCCATTCCTCGAGCATATTCATTAACAATCACCTATCAACCAGTCACTGTTAAAGTGCTGAAGAGAAAGTGTAGTGATACAGATCATCCCCAGCATCCACACAGATCTTGCTACAGCCTAGCCATGCTGGGGACTCATTACACATACAGGTCAATAACAACAAGATTTCAAAATAGATGTTATATATCCAGCTATGTGAGTGGACAAAAAGTAAGCAAAGTAAAAAACAAAAGGACAAACTAGAACATCAGTTCAAAATGGCAGCCCACTTAGTAGATACTAATAAATAGCGGGCCAGATAGGCCACCAGATACTATGTAAGAGCAATTCCTCTAAGCAAGAAAAATACATGGATAGTCTTAGAGGCAAAGAACAAAACTTTGCAAAAGGCAATTAAAGCATCAAATAATTATCCGTGTATGTGTGTATCTACAAAAGTTTGAGAATACAGAGCTGTGCATAGCATTGCATTAAGATCTCTTAATGAACAAAAAGGTATGGTGTACCTAGCTAGCAGGCTAGCATTTTGGAGCTTTCGGGGATAGATGAGAGGACTTAGGACACAATAAACTACTCTTAAGGAAGTCACATTCTAACTGGAAGGAGCCGATAGCCAAAACTACCATAGCTCCACGCCATCATGTGTCACTTTCAAAATGGAAAGATAGGGTCAAGAGGGATTACTATTCTGTTTAACTGTGCAGCATTATTTAAAATTTTTATTACATTATACTAAAACATTTAAAGCATTGAGATTTAGAAAGAATTGCCTTTGTCCTGCAGTGCTGTAGCAGCTTGATAAATGATCAAGATTTCTAGGACAGACTGCTTTAATAAAGCATCTGATAGAATGTTAATCAAACATTCATGAGAAATAGAGGGTAGCAAAGTAGTTGACTTGGTAAGAATAAAAAATAAAAACATGATTAAAGTTTAGTCATTCCAATAACCTGATGTCACTTAACTTGTCCCCAGATTTAGGAGCAGCATCTAGCATTTGTCAGTGATTTCCTCTCTTTGACTTGATGAAGACAGAAAACAAGGCACTGGGGGAGCATCTTTTAAACCCAACTTATGGAGGATCTCTGGACTTCAGAAAAAAAATATGTTTGCTATTTGAACATGAGAGGCAAACATATCAGATAAGTTAAAATCATAAATTTTGAAACCAGGGAGAAACACAGGCAATGATCTATTCCATGGTTCTCAAGCCTGACTTCCCATTAGAATCATCAGGAAGCTGGCCAGGCATGGTGGCTCACTTTCGTAATCCCGGCACTTTGGGAGGCTGAGGTGGGTGGATCACAAGGTCAGGAGTTTGAGACCAGTCTGGCCAACATGGTGAAACCCCGTCTCTACTAAAAGTACAAAAATTAGCTGGGCGTGGTGGTGGGAACCTGTAATCCCAGGTACTCAGGAGGCTGAGGCAGGAGAATCACTTGAAACTGGAAGGCGGAGGTTGCAGTGAGCCCAGATGGCGCCATTGCGCTCCAGCCTGCGTGAAAGAGCAAAACTCCATCTCAAAAAATCAATCAATCAATCAATCAATCAATCAATCATCAGGAAGCTTTTAAAATGCAGGAATGGTTATACCCCCACCCCCAGAGATTCTGATTTCATCAGTCTGAGGTGGAGCTCAGGCACTCAATTTTTTTTTAAAGTGCCTGAAGTGATTCTAAGATGAAACTAGGGTTGAGAATCACTGATCTAAACAAAACCTCATTTATAGACTGAAATTCAGATACAGAAAGGTTTCATCACTTTAGAGCAGAACAAAAACAAAAATCAGCATTCAAGACCAGAGTTAAAATGATATACCTACCACTTTGCCCCAAAGCAGCAATATGAAGATGGCACAAAAATGTAAATAGTAATGTTTAATGTGAAATGATTATATTTGCATATAAACACCATATCCAATCCTTCATCATCTTAGAAATAACTAAACATAGTACCTCGTGAGCAAGAATAGTTATTTGAGTTGATAAGAACCAAGAAGATTGCATTAGTAATAAAATTCATCTGTGAATCATATCATGAATTAAAAAGTTAATTTCAAAGTACATTTCTTGTAGCTTCCTTCATGCACCAAAATTGCTAGATCTGCCACTGGTTCTCAACCCAGTGCTCTTTTTTCCTATTCTACATATTCTACTCCTTCAGAATTTACATTCTGAAAAAGACAAAGTTAAGATTTGTAGTTCATAACACCAGATCTCTACTTACTAAGAGACATTCAAACTGATATTACAGAGAAAATATTTCCTTTTATGCCCATGTATCTCTGGCTTCAGCTCTTGCTTCAAATATAATTTTCACTTAATATTAATATAATAGTACAGGTTATATTGAATACATTTAAATAATACTTTTTAAAATGATACAATTTTTTAGAAAACACTGTATCAAGTAAGCAATAAATGCAGCACACATTAAGTCACCAGTATCACTTTATATGGATCCCTTTGGGCTGAAATCAGATTTCTAGTTTGGTACAGTTTCAATTAGATTTGTTCTGATTGAATTTTTTGCAACTAATATTGTGCCTTGAAATAAGTAGGAAATATGTTCTTAATGTTGAACATACTCAGAATATGCTGTCAACAAAAACGAAATTATTTTATAGAACTGAGTAAACACTTGTTATTGGCTAGAATATAGAGTGGCACATAGGTGGCACAGTACAATGATTAACAGCATGAACTCTGAAGACACAGCCTGGGCTTGAATCCTGATTCAACTGTCTACTAGCTATGTGGTTTTCAGCAAGTTCCTTACTCTGAGCCTGTTTCTTCTTCTGTAAAATGGTAATTGTTACTTACATTTGGGATAGGAATTAATTAAATGAGTTAACATGCATAAAGCACACAGAAGGGTACTCAGTATTTAGCAAGTGATTGTTATTATATTTTATAAATGCATACACATGTTTTAGTGGGTACACATGTTATTGATAAAGAAAAGGCTAAATATCAGGTTAAACCAATTAAGTTCTGGCCAGGCACAGTGATACACACCTGTAGTCCCAGCTACTTAGGAGGCTGAGGTGGAAGGATCACTTGAGCCTGGGATGTCGAGGCTACAGTGAGCCATGATCATGCCACCACACTCCAGCCAAGGTAACAGAGCAAGACCCTGTCTCACACACACACACACACACACACACACACACACACACTCTATTTTTTTCTCAAAGTAAAAACTTGCAATGTTGTATTTATTTTATGCCTTAATATAGTTTTTGTTTGCAAATTTAAGATCTACAAAATACGAAATGTATTCTACTTCATAGTATCACATAATTATGAAAAATCAAATTCCATATATTCTCAATGACCACTATTGATCTTAATGACAAACTTCACATAAAGGAAATCTCTCAAAATAGAAGTCATGCCCTTTAACCCTTGGAAATCACAGAAGTTTACTTGGCTGCAAATAGAGAGCTACTTCAACTAGAAACCGATCAACTTTATTAAAATTGTCTAGCATATCCTAAATTACAAGACAAAATTCCTATTTACTTTACCTCCTTTGCTACCAAGCTTGCATCTTAGTATGATTTCTTTCTCATGAACTTAAATCCAACTAGCTAAAAGTGGCATCTTTTTGATCACTGAAGCCAGTATCTGTATTTCAGCTCACATGCTCCATAAATTATATGCAATATTTGACCCTGTTAATAACTCTTCTTCTTGCCATTCCTTTAGCTTCCTTGACTTTGAACTCTACTAGTTCTCTTCTTCCTCCTCCTCCTTTTTTTTCTACTCTCTCGCTGACTGCCTCTACAACCAGATATTTTCCAAAAAATAGGGTACAATATATGGACACTTCCTCAGGTTCTCTCCTCAGGTCCCTCCTCTTACTTTTGATTCTCCTCATCAGGAAATGACCTCTATCCCCACAGGCTGGAATCCCTCATTTGTTACCTAGGGCTTCAGGCAATCACCTTTTAGCCACTAAGTGAACCAACCAGACCAAAATAGCAATGCAAAGCCTTTGAAAACTATATTGTCAGCTGAGCACGGTGGCTCATGACTGTAATCTCAGCATTTTAGGAGGCCAAGGAGGGAGGATCACCTGAGAACAGGAGTCTGAGACTAGCCTGGCCAACATGGTGAAACCCCATCTCTACTAAAAATACAAAACTTAGCTAGGTGTGGTGGTGCGCGTCTGTAGTCCCAGCTACTCAGGACGCTGAGGCAGGAGAATTGCTTGAACCTGGAAGGCAGAGGTTGCAGTGAGCTGAGATTGTACCACTCCACTTCAGCCTGGGCAACAAAGTGAGACTCCATCTCAAAAAAAAAAAAAAAAAAGCAAAACTGTCTAGGTGTGGTGGCACATGCCTGCAAACCCAGCACTTTGGGAGGTCAAGGTGGGCAGATTGCCTGAGGTCAGGAGTTCAAGACCAGCCTGACCAATATGGTGAAACCCTGTCTCTACTAAAAATACAAAAGTTAGCTGGGTGTGGTGGCAGGCGCCTGTAGTCCCGGCTACTTGGGAGGCTGAGACAAGAGAAGCACTTGGACCTGGGAGGCAGAGGTTGCAGTGAGTCAAGATTGTGCCATTGCATTCCAGCCTGGGTGACAGAGCGAGACTCCATCTCCAAAGAAAAATATATATATACTATATTGTCATCAGTATCACATGACACAAAAGTAGGCCAAGGGCCTGTTTACTAAACCTAAACAGGGTGACTACCTGCTAAATTGAAGATTTATGTTACAATTTATTATTTAATGTAATAGCTAAAATGTCCAGAATATAATCAAAATCACTTATAATACTAAAACAAGAAAATTACAGCTTGAATATAAAAAGACAATCCATAGATGCCAACGCTGAGATGATTGGAATTTCAAACATTGGAAAAGAATTTTAAAGTTGCCATCATAAAAAAAAAATGCCTCAACAAACAATTATAGATGGCCTTGAAACAAATGAAGAAATGGAAAATATCGTCAAAGAAATATAAGATATAAAAAGGAACCAAATGGAAACCATAGAACTAGAAAATACAATAACCTGAACAATGAAAAAACTGGAAGGGCTTAATAGAACAAATATGACAGAGGGAAGAATTAGTGAACTTAAAGACAGAACAATAGAATTCAGTCACTCTGAAGACAGAAAATAAACAAAAAAATAAATAAACAGAGCCTCAGGAACAAATGGCATAATAAAATATCCAACATTCATGTCATCGGTCCAAGGAAAATATAGATAAAGGGAACAGGGGCTGGAAAAAAATGTTTGAAGAAATAAAAGCTGAAATATCCTACTTTTGACAAAGACATAAACTAACATAGTCAAGTAACTGAGTGAAACCCAAGCAGGAATTACCCAGAGAAACTCACATCAAAGTACATCATAATTAAACTTCTGAAAACTAGACAAAGAAAAAAATCATAAAAGGAATCAGGCTGGGCGTGGTGGCTCATGCCTGTAATCCCAGCACTTTGGGAGGCTGAGGCAGGTGGATCACAACCTCAGGAGATCAAGACCATCCTGGCTAACACGGTGAAACCCCGTCTCTACTAAAAATACAAAAAATTACCTGGGCGTGGTGGTGGATGCCTGTAGTCCCAGCTACTCAGGAGGCTGAGGCAGGAGAATGGCATGAACCCGAGAGGCCAAGCTTTCAGTGAGCCATATCGTGCCACTGCACTGCAGCCTGGGCGATAGAGCGAGACTCCATCTCACAAAAAAAAAAAAAAAAAAGAGGAATCAGAGGGAAATGATCTAGAGTTAAAAACAATTCCAGTGACGGCAGATTTTTCATGTGAAACCATGAGAGTCAAAAGGAAGTGACATTTTATCAAGTGCTGAATGAAAAAATCTATCAACCCTAAATGCAATAAATTCAATATCCAGCAAAATATTCAGAAATGAAGGAGGGAATAAGGGAATAAAGACATTCTCATACAAAGGAAAATCAGGAGATGTGTCTCCCGCATACCTACTCTTAATGGCTAAAAGAACCCTCTGAACAAGAAGGAAATAATCACAGTAAAAGGCCCGGAACTGCAGAGAGGAAGGAAGAAAAATGGATTCAGTATAAATAAATTAAATAATAGACTATCTTTCTCCACATGATGATTGAATCAAAAATTGTAAGTTTATTTGATGTGATGTTCAATGTATGTAGAGAAGTACTCAAGACAATTGTACTTTAAAAGTGGGAAGGGAAAAAAGATCTAAAAGGAAGTAAAGTTTCTATACCTCGTTTGACATAGTAAAATGTCAATACCATTAGACTGTGATAAGTTATGTATGTGTATTAATACCTGGAGCAACCACTAAGAAAACTAAGCAATTGACATACTTTAAGACATTATAAATCAATCAAATGGAATCCTAAAAATGTCATGTAACCAAGAGGAAGGTGGAAAGCAAGAAAAGAAGGATAAAGGGATAAAAACAGAAAAAACAAAAAAAGACATAAAATAATAGCATGTTTAAGTCATATCAATAATTTACCTACATGCACTAATTAAAGACACATGGGCAGAATGAATTTTTTAAATTGTAATTCAACAATATGCTGTCTGTAAGAAACTCATTTCCAGTATAACAACATAGAGAAGTTGAAATGAGAATGATAGAAAAGACATACTATGCCATTAGGAAGAATAGCTATATTAAGTATCAAATAAAGGGAATTTCAGAGCAAAGAAATTTGCTAGTGACAGAGACATTAACAATGATAAAAGGATCCATCCCACCAAGAAAATAATGATCCTAAATGTGTGCACACCAATTTCACCTATGATGTCTATGCCAATAATTTAAACATTCATTTTTCCAAGCTCTTTCTTGAATGTCTTTTTGATGTTAAATGTATCACTTTGTCTTCCCTTGCCTTTTCTTTTCCCATTCCAGCGCTGAGTTCCCATTTCTTTTAACAGTATGTTTTTCCAGCTACCCAGATTGAAACATCAATCATTTTTATCAAATCCCAATATTTCTTACATAGAATCCCTCAGTTCTATTTCCAATATGGTGACTCTACCCTAGTTCAAGCTTTCATTTCACAATACCTCATAACTGGTTTCTATTCTTTTCAATCCAGATTAACAATCCTAAAGTACTAAAAGGCCTCCAAAAGAAAATCTAAACACCTAGTCCCGATTCACAAAGTTTTCCAAGTTTTACTCACAAACTCTCACTGCTGCCAATGCTCTGGTCCAGCTGGAGCTCATTAGTTTCTAACAATGCCTCCATGCTTTTCTATCCTTGTAGTTCACCAGCCAGAATTCCTTTCTTCCATCTCCAGCTGAAAACACACTAGCCTTTCTTCAAGGTTCTCCTCCAATACCACCTCCTCCATCATGAAGGCAGTATTTGAGCTGGCACTGGGCATGAAAGGCCATACTCCTCATCAAGAATAATCTCTTTTTTCTTTTAAATCTTGATAAAATATTGTACCTTTTCTTTGGTACTTAGCATATTCTGCTCTGCCTCTATTGACTTATACCTTGACTTCTGCCTCCTAAATTGTAAGTTACTGAAGACACCAGTGGCATCTTCTGCATTTTTGCACCCTGCAACAATTACTCTCCCCAGTGCCAAGAAGTGTGTCTTGTAAATATTAAAGGTTTAATAAATATTTGGTGACCAATTTAAGAGCCAACACTATATATTTTCATTAAAATACCCCTTCTCTCTTTCTTCATCATAGTTTTGAATTCTTTCAGATTTTTCAAACCTTTCAGATCTGTTATTATTAAACTCATTACTTGTCCTAGAACATAAACACCTTCCCATACAAAAAAAACCCTTTTATATCACATAAAGCAAAATATGAGCACATAAATGCAATTATTATATGTATATGCACTTGTATATGTATACAGCCTCTAGATGTGTGTTATATGCATATAACCTTTAGAAGTGTGTTTATATTTCCAAACTTTTTATCAAAAAATAGAACCTTAAGTTAAATTTCATAAAAGTTTACATGGAAATTTTGAATTAGGAAATTAAATATGTCTTTAAAATAACTAAATTACATTTTCTTGGTCTTTTGACTATGAAATAGTTTACCCTAGCAACATGAAAAACAAGAGACCTAAGCTATTAGAAGAAATGCAATTCTATGTATCTTGTGTGTATAGTTTTTCCCTGGTAGTTTTCAATGACCAGTGACTCCTTAGCTGGTTTCTCAGTTGCTAGCACTTGCTCTGAACACGTCTGCAACAATGTGTGCCTAGGAAATAAACTCAAGTTAGCACTGACCCAACCAAAATGGAATTTTTTAAATGCAGCACACACTTGGTGTGTGATTCTGCTTTACTATGCACTCTGTACTATTCAGACCACTACTCTCATTCATTACTGCAATTAACTGTATACATAATTATTTTTATTGCTAATTATACACCACTGATTTCCACTATAAAAAAAATTAGCATTTGTCTCTAATTAAATATTTACTGCTTGTGTTTTACAGACCCGACATCAGGTTCTTCTTTAGACTGGGCTTATGACCTGGGCATCAAACACACATTTGCCTTTGAGCTCCGAGATAAAGGCAAATTTGGTTTTCTCCTTCCCGAATCCCGGATAAAGCCAACCTGCAGAGAGACCATGCTAGCTGTCAAATTTATTTCCAAGTATATCCTCAAGCATACTCCCTAAAGAATTGCCCTCCGTTTGGAATAAGCCAATTAATCCTTTTTTGTGTCTTTCATCAGAAAGTCAATCTTCAATTATCCCCAAATGCAGCTTCTATATCACCTGAATCCTTCTCTCGCTCATTTAAGTCCCACGTTATCGCTGTTTGGTTTTACTTACTTTCAGTAGCACCATAACGAAGCAGCTTTAAGTGAAACCTTTTAACTACCTTTCTTCGCTCCAAGTGAAGTTTGGACCCAGCAGAAAGCATTTGAGTATTTTGAAAGGTGATACACAGTGGGGCACAGAAAATAAATGAAAACCTTCAGTTTCTCACAGATTTTCACCATGTGGCTTCATCAATTTATGTGCTAATACAATAAAAATTAAAATGCATTTAAGGCTTTAAAATTCATCTTTTTATGATAAACTATATTCTCTGCATTTCTCTATAGCATTAATAATCAACATTAATGCCAATCATTCAGTCTGTTAATAAGAAATAATATCTTCAATTTTCAAAAACATAATTTGCCTATTTTTTTCTGATAGAAGTAGACATTGTTTATATCCTCAAAAAAGCAAAAGGATGTCCTAGCAGGAAATAAAATGGTTCATATAGAGATGAATCTCAGTCCTTTAAACAACTGATCCAGTTCTCATCAGCATAATGTACATTAAATTCAAAATAGTTTAATTTAACCTGCCATAATCAGAAGAAACCACCTGCTAAAACATCTCTTTGCCGGTACAGACACAGACAAGACTATCTGGTCAGCTGTGACCCCTGCCCTCCTAATGGATAAAAAGGAAACCTGGAAATGTACTATAAGTTGAGGAGAGAAAGTCATGTTGACCAAAGGCAATCAGAGTAACTTGCTGCATTTGTGCCATTTATACTCCTATTATTTAAGGTGGTATTATTGGATAGCTTCTCCCCAACACCAATACCTCAATGTGTGATCAAGTGGCCACAGTGGTAGTGTTTACATTCCCAAAATCCAGACACAGATGCCCACCACTGGACTGACTATAATTGGAGGGACAAGTAGAGAGTTCCTTGACTTCCAGTAAACTTACTTCTCAGAACACCCTAGACAGTTTTCAATGACTGGGAAAGGTCCGGAGAAGTTAAGTCAATAAACAATCTGGGACATGCCTCATGAATCCTTTAGGGACCCATAAAAGAAAGGATCCATCAAAGCTACAAGATGATGGTGTGCTGTGATAATCATGAGGTAGATAAAAGTTTCCCATGCAAAATTGTCCAGGAAAAACAAATGTAAACTAACAAAATTGCTATACAAGGGGAGGAGGGGAAGGTGACAGAGTCAAGAAAGTAAAAGACAAAAATGTGGCTATGAGATTATATTGTCTCATTAAAAATATGGTATCTATATCTAAATATTTAGCATTCCAAACTGGTCTCAGAACGTGGGAATGTAAATTTGTTTCATTATACATGCCATATGGGAATTATATACTCATTCACACTTACTTACTCAAATGAGAAACGATTGAAGTATATTCTAACCCTAAAATTCACATAAATACCTCTAATTCCATTGAGCCTTTAGGTGGAGGGGATAAAAGAGATAATCCCAATTGCAGAATATTGTCCCATGTCCACCCATTATTCAGTTTATAAAGACACAAAAGTTGTACACACTATTTGAATTATCGTGCAGCTTAATATTTTTTTCTCAATCAGAAAGAAAAGATTAGCCTGAGTGGCTAAAATGAAAATCCTAACAAGATCTCATCCTAACTAAATAGTTTTTGAATGGCATCTGAGGGCATTTACTTCTTTGACTGCATATGAATTGTGAAAATAAATACGTGAATACAAATATCTACATTAAAGTTAAAACACTAAATTTTTACCTTATTTATGAGAAAGTTTGAGTGGTAAGTGCTGTGATTCTTCCCTTTTAATTTTCAACTATCAGTAAAAGTACTTTGTACCCAAGTTACAAGTTGTGCTATCACATCACAATATTCTTGACAGAGGCCAGGCACAGTGGCTCATACCTGTAATCCCAACACATTGGGAGGCCAAGGTGGGAGGATCACTTAAGACCAGGAGTTCAAGATAAGTCAGGGTGATAATGTGAGACCCTATCTCTACAAAATAAAAATAAAAATAAAAAATTAGCCAGCTGTGATGGCACATACCTGTGGTCTCAGCTACTTGGGAAGCTGAGGCGAAAGGACTGCTTGAGCCCAGGAGGTCGAGGCTGCAGTGAGCCAAAATCATGCCACTGCACTCCAACCTGGATGACAGAGCAAAACTCTGACTCAAATATACATATGCACAGATACACACACACATATATAGTGTGTATATACATATATACACAGAATATATATGTGTATATACATATATACAAAATATATGTAAAAATATATATATCATTCATTTTCTAATTTTCTTATTATAAAACTCACTCAAGAGGCATTGTTTCATATTTTGAAAATGTGTTCCTTTATAGCAATATCTAATTGTTGAGGTGCACATCTGAGATATACATCTGTTATGAAAAAATGAAACATCTTATTTTTACTCATGCAAATAAATGTTTCTAGTAAGCCTTATGACTCCAAACTGATCTTTAAATGTCATATCAGAGGTCTCTTCCCCACATTTGACACATTGGATATGGTTTTGACCACAGAAGTGCTCACTGGCTAAGTGAACATTAGGCTTACTAACAAGAATATCTGTTTCTCATTTAACACAAATGTCTATGCCTGATTTTCTTTAGATGAAAAAATAAAGAAGTAACCCCCAAAGAAACTTAGAACATGTCATTGCAAAGACACAAATTTTCTCTGTTCTCATGTCCTCCCTAGACTCCTTATCTCAAAAAGAAAAAAAAAAAAAGGTTAAATTATTTTGACCTTTCCAAAGGGACGGATGTTGGGCTTTTCTGGACATGGGAAAAGGTCAAGGACAGAGAACTCTTCTTGGTCCCACCATGTGGTTCCCAGTGCTATAAACTAACCTTTTACCTTTAATATAGAAAATGGAAATGGGAGGTTTTCTAAAAGAGAATATGCATTGGTCCCCCAAATCTACAATGAAGTATTGCAGTATTAAGTCAATGTTAAATTTCCCAGGATATAAATCATACAAAGCAGCAGGAGCAAGAAATGTTACTTAAATACTCACTTATTTGAGCATCTAAAAGAAGCAATGGAGTCTAGAAACTGTTCCTGACCACTGACCCTCAGAGACTGCATATGTTCTCTAAAATCTCTCCTCTTTTCCTTGCCCTCTTTCTTCACTCTATTCTCCCTTATAATAGGTCTCCCAGGTTTGAACCAGGCACAAGGCCATACATATAAAAGTTCTATTTCCAAACACCTTGCAAATAGAATTGTAGGGCTACTCAAATTTTCTCATAAATAAAATAAAGTTTTAGTGTTTTAACTTTAATATAGATATTAGTCTTCACATGTGTATTTTCACAATTCATACCAAGTCAAAGAAGGAAATTACTCTGAGATGCCATTCACAAACTATTCAGTTAGAATGAGGAATGATCTTGTTAGGATTTTTTATTTTTAGTCACTCAGGTAATATTTTTTTCTGATTGTGAAAATAAATATTAGGCTGGGCATGGTGGCTCATGCCTGTAATCCCAGCACTTTGAGAGGCCGAGGCGGTGGATCATGAGGTCAGGAGATCTAGACGATCCTGGCTAACACGGTGAAACCCCGTCTCTACCAAAAAATAAAAAAAAAATAACCAGGCGTGGTGGCGGGTGCCTGTAGTCCCACCTACTCGGTAAGCTGAGGCAGGAGAATAGTGTGAACCCAGAAGGTGGAGCTTGCAGTGAGCCGAGATTGCGCCACTGCACTCCAGCCTGGGCGACAGAGCAAGACTCTGTCTCAAAAAAATAAAATAAAATAAAATAAAGAAAAAAACAGAAATATTAAAATGCATACTAACTCAAGTAAAATGGTATGTAAAGCTTTTGTACCTTTTATAAACTAAATAATGGATGCACACAGGACGATATCAAAAATTGGATTATTCTGGTCTACAAGTTGTAAGAAGAAGCATCATATGGCAAAGTCCAGAAAGCTCACTTCAAAGACCTCTGGAACACTGTGGCTCTTTTTTCTCTCTCTTCTTTTTGGCTGCAATGTAATTGTGATGGCTGACGCTGAGCAGTCATCTTGGACCACAGATGATCTTGAAAACTGAAGCAAAGAAAATGACAAAAGGAGCCTGAGCCTTTTAGGACTTCACCAAGCAGGGATGCTAATCAAGGCTTGGACCACCTACCTTAGGATTTAAATATGAAAAAGAAATGAAGGTCCTCTTTAGTGAAACCACTGTTAATTTGGATCATTATTCTTTACAATCAAGCCTAATCCTAACTGATGCAACAAGCCAGAAACAACTAGTATAACAGTTCCAGATGGGTCACAGATGGAAATCCTTGGAGGATATGTGGTGTTACGCAAAATCACAGAGCTAGAAATCAGGAGGTTTGGGCTTGAATCCTGACTCTACTACTGAATGATATCTAGTAAGACACTATCACCTTTTGCCTGCCCTGCTTATCTCGTAGCTTTTTGTTAAAATTTGAGATCACAGATGCTCACCAAGTTAACCCACTAATTTCCACTTTGTCTTTGGGACAAAGTAAACTTGTCTTAAAAGGAGTTGGCTCAGGTGGTTCCTACGTGAGGTAAGTGTTGGATGGCATCAAAATAACAGGTGCAATTGCTGCTCTCAAGTGTGGTTCTTCACCAAGTTCCACTACAATGGGGTATAAAGTAATGTGTGCATGTGCACATTTTCCTGTGTGCAGAATTTTCATCAGATTCTTACAATATGGGAGTTACGGACCCTCAAAAGTTTAAGCACAATTGAATGTAAAACCAAACATAATTTGAAATCATGTTTTCACACATTAAAGTAAAAATTAATTTCGACTCTGCAGCTTTTGATAGTCATTTGCTCCCTTTTATTATTGTTTCTTACTATTGATTTCTTCTTTGTTTTATGATGATCTTTTGAAACAAATATATAAAGATTTCCCTTAGATGACTGGAAAATATGAAAGACAGTTTTTACTGAAGCAAAACAGGAAAATTTAAATAGTCTCCAAAGATTCGTATGAAATAATTCAATTCTTCCACTATTTGAATAATATTGCGGTGCGGTCCTTACAAATGATGTAATATTTTTAACTGTGCATGCTATGATATTTTGAGGGATCCTTACTTATTTCCCTCAAAAAAGTTAACCCACCGAAATGGGAAAAGCAGCAGCATTCTTTTATTAGGGAAGAACAAACTTATGGAGAATTATGTAAAGTTAAGATTAACTCTGGTTGCAGAAGATGCCTCCTTTTCATTCAGTTGGTGACATACAGAAAATTATGGGTGGAACTCAAATCAGGGGAAAGAAATACATGGCCCCTTCCAAACTAGAAGATTTTACTGCATAAAACCACTTTGAAAGCTACATTTTCTAAATAGTTAGGCTAATAGGAATACATGGCAATATTTCAAAGATTATGGCTTTACACTTCTTTCTCCTCCTTTTTAACACAATTGTATTTCATGATTAAAATGCCAAGCCACTTTTCTATAATGAGTCATAATAGCATCTTGAAAATTTCGGCAGCATATATATAGGCTACTGTCAGAATTTTCTTAGGCAAAGCTTTTGGGAGACTCTCTTACATTTCATTGTCACAAGATCCATTATGCCAGGACAGATCTCAACCTCCCTGAGTAATATCTGAGGGTTATAATTTTGTCATAAAAATTTACTCTCACATGAACTTAGCATAAAAGGTCTCCGTCCAGAAAACAGGAATTGAAATGGATATATTATCACTTAAACTGCTTTTTCACTCACTTATCCTTCAATTACAAGCCTCAAGTTCACTGGTGTCAAGAGAGGTTAAACCAGAAAATGTAAAACAATTTTGAAATATGTGAGGGAAATTTGACACTTAACATTCCAAATGCATTATTATTGCCATGGTATCACTGAAATGTGCTATTGCCTCATTTTACATGGTGGATTAAAAGCTTAAAAGACTACTCATGAAAAAAAAAAAGATCCATATGTCCCATTTCATATATAAAACAATTTGCAAGAACTCTGATTTCTTTTCTTATTCAAAAGGCCTCTAATTTCTTTTTTTTTAATCGCTGCTTTGCAAAACTTAAATTTAAAGAGAGAATTAAATTTTCCCAGGGCAAAGAGTGGGGAGGTGAGAAAGGCAAGTTTTGAGAACTGCAATCATATTGGCAGTAATGTGCTTATGAAAAGTAACATTTGCATAGTAGTGGTAATTTTTAAATTGCCTTCGCATGCACATCTACATTTGATCACAAGTCTATGAGACTAATTTGGGGAGAGGTTATTATTATCCCCTTTTATATATTAGAAACTAATGACTCAAAGTACTTCAGTGACTCACATATATAAAGTTGCAACTTGAAAACTAGATCTTCCCACTTTAAAATTTAAGTTATTTCCATTACACTACCCTGTCCAATGGTCATCACTTCTCTATAAGGCAGAGACAGCAAGATTGTCTAGTTTATGAGTCATCAATTTAAATTCTAATTGTCAAGCCATGCTAAAGGTACATCGTCATAATGACCCATCAGACACTCTTCTGAACCAGGGATTCTCACACTTGAGTATGCATTGGAATCACCTGGGAGGCTCACTAACAGACTGCTGAGTCCTACTCATGGAGTTTCATAAAACAATAGGTCCTGGATGGGGCACAAAACCTGCATTTTAATGAGTTCCCAGGTAATGTTGATACTGCTAGTCCAAGAACCACACTTTCAGAACCACTGATGCAGAATAATTTTAAAATTTTCTATTTTTTCAATTATTATTTCTTCAATTTTGGTGATCTTTATTTATATATTGCAGTTTATTGGCAAAAAAATAATTTACTCATAGGTTTTATCTTTAATTAAAATTATAGACAAATCAAATAAGAGAAGAAATTAGGATAACAGCTCCATTTCAATTCCTATCTTCTATTAAAATGTTTGCAAAAAACAAAACCAGGTGCGGGAACACAGGTTTACATATTTTAAACCCATTACACATTAAAATAGTTTAGAAATATACAGAAATAATTAAAAATAATAAATAGTCCTTGCTTTGAAATGTTGATTCCACAGATTTTAAGGTAACTGACTATAATTTTTATTATTCATATTCATATTTTATATTTTATGTATTAATCTATTGAATTTTAAAATGTTTTAAGTTTTATGTTAAATGTCACATCCAAATCCACTTTGGGAACATAAAAAAAATGTAACTTCTGCCCAGGGGTGGGTTCATTATGGCTACATCCAACTGAGAAAACTCTGGCTTGAAAATCATTATAAAAATTCCTTTGGTGGTGAGCAGTCACTTTCTTAATAGTAAAACTGGGAAAATTCTGTGAGAAATATTTGTAGAAGTATTTTTGGAGTTAACAGCGTTTGTTTCATGAAGAGTAAGGAAAGATTCCAACTGGTATGATTCTTTGGCTGTCATATAGACAGAGTAATGGGATAATCTGAGGACTTTCTTATGTGCAGGCATCCGCTGATATTGCCACTTGACAAAGCTCAATTGTGTCTGCTCCAATTAATCTTTTACAAAGACAGAGAAATGAAGAAAAGGTAAGAAACAAATTTAGGCTTTTTGGCAGAAGACTGGAAAGAGAAGAATCAGGAAGAAAAACTTAATACAGGGGCCAGGCGCAGTGGTTCGAGCCTGTAATCCCAGCACTTTGGGAGACTGAGGTGGAGTTGGGAGTTAGAGATCAGCCTGGCTAACATGGTGAAACCCCATCTCTACTAAATACACAAAATTAGCTGGGTGTGGTGGTGCACGCCTGTAATCCCAGCTACTTGGGAGGCTGAGGCAGGAGAATCGCTTGAACCTGGGAGGCAAAGGTTGCAGTGAGCCAGGATTGCACCACTGCACTCCAGCCTGGG
>NW_016818029.1:1120386-1126727 GCF_001698545.2 Rhinopithecus bieti | reverse complement strand
TTTAATGAGTTCCCAGGTAATGTTGATACTGCTAGTCCAAGAACCACACTTTCAGAACCACTGATGCAGAATAATTTTAAAATTTTCTATTTTTTCAATTATTATTTCTTCAATTTTGGTGATCTTTATTTATATATTGCAGTTTATTGGCAAAAAAATAATTTACTCATAGGTTTTATCTTTAATTAAAATTATAGACAAATCAAATAAGAGAAGAAATTAGGATAACAGCTCCATTTCAATTCCTATCTTCTATTAAAATGTTTGCAAAAAACAAAACCAGGTGCGGGAACACAGGTTTACATATTTTAAACCCATTACACATTAAAATAGTTTAGAAATATACAGAAATAATTAAAAATAATAAATAGTCCTTGCTTTGAAATGTTGATTCCACAGATTTTAAGGTAACTGACTATAATTTTATTATTCATATTCATATTTTATATTTTATGTATTAATCTATTGAATTTTAAAATGTTTTAAGTTTTATGTTAAATGTCACATCCAAATCCACTTTGGGAACATAAAAAAAATGTAACTTCTGCCCAGGGGTGGGTTCATTATGGCTACATCCAACTGAGAAAACTCTGGCTTGAAAATCATTATAAAATTCCTTTGGTGGTGAGCAGTCACTTTCTTAATAGTAAAACTGGGAAAATTCTGTGAGAAATATTTGTAGAAGTATTTTGGAGTTAACAGCGTTTGTTTCATGAAGAGTAAGGAAAGATTCCAACTGGTATGATTCTTTGGCTGTCATATAGACAGAGTAATGGGATAATCTGAGGACTTTCTTATGTGCAGGCATCCGCTGATATTGCCACTTGACAAAGCTCAATTGTGTCTGCTCCAATTAATCTTTTACAAAGACAGAGAAATGAAGAAAAGGTAAGAAACAAATTTAGGCTTTTGGCAGAAGACTGGAAAGAGAAGAATCAGGAAGAAAACTTAATACAGGGGCCAGGCGCAGTGGTTCGAGCCTGTAATCCCAGCACTTTGGGAGACTGAGGTGGAGTTGGGAGTTAGAGATCAGCCTGGCTAACATGGTGAAACCCCATCTCTACTAAATACACAAAATTAGCTGGGTGTGGTGGTGCACGCCTGTAATCCCAGCTACTTGGGAGGCTGAGGCAGGAGAATCGCTTGAACCTGGGAGGCAAAGGTTGCAGTGAGCCAGGATTGCACCACTGCACTCCAGCCTGGGCGACGGAGTGAGACTCTGTCTCAAAAAAAAAAAAAAGATTAACGTAATACAATCTTATTCTCCCTAGCCCCCTACCCAAACTTCCACTTTCTCCCAAAATTATCTAAATAGTCTGCTTCCCAGCCTCATTGCAACCCAACTGTTCATTGCATTTGGTCCATAGAGAGCACGTCTTTGAGATGAGTTGCCTTTCCTCAAGCCTTGGATTAGGGTAGCCTCATGATTTGGCATGTCCAGTGTATTTCCTATTTAAGGATTAATTTTTTAATAAAATAACTTCATAAGAGTTAAAGATCTTTTATTCCTTTATCTTATTCTAAACCAAATATGTTTCTGGTATACATTTTGGTTTTCGTTGTTGTTGTTGTTGTTGTTGCTGTTGTTGTTTTGAGATGGAGTTTCACTCTTGTTGCCCAGGCTGGAGTGCAATGGCGTGATCTCAGCTCATTGCAACCTCCGCCTCCCGGGTTCAAGCGATTCTCCGGCCTCAGCCTCCCAAGTAGCTGGGATTACAGGCACCCACCACCACGCCCAGCTAATTTTATATTGTTTAGTAGAGACAAGGTTTCACCATGTTGGTCAGGCTGGTCACAAACTCCTGACCTCAAGTGATCCGCCCGCCTCAGCCTCCCAAAGTGCTGGGATTATAAGAGTGAGTCAACACGCCCGGCCTCTGATAAAAATTTTGAAAGACTAAATAAGAATACAGGAATGACCATTGAATGTACAACAGATGTTGCATACAAAGACTTTGTAGACACCCAAAGGCAGGTTTGAACACAGGCTTCACCACTTACTAACTATGGTCCATCAAACCATCTGTGAAATTCAGATAATGGAACCTATGTCTAGAGAATATTATGAAGATTACAAAAGAAGTATATAAAACATATGGATAACCAATTGTCCCAGTTTGCTCAGAAATGAAGGATTTCCCAGGATGCAAGACTTTCAGTGCTAAACCAAAGCAGTTCCAGGCAAACTGGAATGGTTAGTCACCAAGTAGCAGTGAAATGTTTCTCAAGTAAAAATAAATAAATATTAGGACTCCTTTTTCTTCCCTTCTAATTTTCTAGAAGCTATTTTCATCAGAAAAAAATATAAACTATATTGATTAGCAGCCATTGCTTTGCTATCATGTATTACATACTTTACACAAATTATATCAATTATTCTCTAAATAAGCCCTAGGAGCTAAATGCCATTTTAATCACTCTTATTGTGACAAATGCCAATATGGAGGCATAGCAGCTAAATGTCCTCCTCAAAGTCACATAGGTAATAAACAGTAAAACAGAAATTCAAGTCCAAGTAGTCAAGTTTAAAATTGTATGCACTAAACTCTTTATTCAGACCAACAAACTTAGCATCACCTGGAGCCTGCTGGAAATGCAGGATCTCATCACCACTCCCACCCAAGACTAACTGAAGCAGAATCCATGCTGAAATATAACGCTACATCACCTGGGACTTTTACAGTTGGAAATCATTTAGCATCTTGAGCTATAGAGAACATTAGCAAAGTCCCGTGTCATGCCCCTGATTTGAGGTCACAAATCTAATGCCCAGAACCTCTAAAAAACACGGAAAAATTAATGAAGGAAACTAAAGTTGAACTAAAGTAAAACTCACCTCTCTGAAAATCTAGCCAGAGCTTGGACCATGAAGTAGACTTAAACACACTAAGAAAACCTGGAACTGAAACAGACCCAAAGAGTGGAAAGCACAGAGTCAGAGTGGTGGCAGTTGTTTTCCTTCAAAATATACCTGCTTAACACATGACCAAAACTGTACTTTTGTCCTAAGCCAATGTATCAGGAAGCAGGGAGAGAAAGAGACTAAAACATTAAAGCATGTTGAAAACAAACTCTGAGATGATCCACTGTTTGTGCTGTTCAAGTTCACAGCTTTGACATAAAACTGAAAATATGAGGAAAATTCATAATTAGGAAACTTGCTTATGGTTAGCAAGAATTTAGAGTTTTAAATAAAACTATAAATTAACAAGTATTTAATGTTCTTTTCAAAAGCAAGATCTTAGTAGCGATAATCTATCAAGCACTCTTACCAAAAGCTGAAAGCACAGCAATAAAATCTCATTCAGCACCGAAACCAGACACACAAAGTCAGAAGTGATGAAGTCATTATCGTTTGCTAGATTAAAAACACTCAGTCTCAATAATAACTCAGATCCAGTTCAGAGTAACAGCTTCAGTCTTTCAGAGTAAATATTTTATGTGCCAAAATATGTTGGGTATACAGTCTGTGCTGTATACCCAAATTATGTGCTTAATTAGCTGCATTTCATCAGATGCCTTTATACAGAGGCTACCTCTTTTTTTGACATATTTTTCTATACAAAGTGAATAAAATAGTCCCTGAAAACAACTGCATTTGGGAAATAAGACTATAATTCTATCTTCAAAATTCCTCAGCTAAATCCAAAATTTTTTCTCATGATTTTCTTTTTTAAATAGTGCATAAATATCTTATTTTTTCATTAAATTTAAATTGAATTTTTAAGGGTTTAGTATCAGGAATCACAACTGACATACTAAGCTATATTAGAAGCGAACTGATGTTTCTAAAGTTTCATGCCAGAGGCTTTACATCAGGATTTTATTTAATCTCCCAACAACACTATGAGACAGATATAATTAGCCACCATTGATAAAGAAAGAAACCAAGAGTCCATAAGAATGGAAGAGAAGCACTCGTGGTTTCACCTGGTGGCAACATTAGGATTTGAACCCAGGTCTGAGACCCAAGCACAATGCCTTCCAAAAGTCCTATAAGTCATTCAAGGCCCCTGGGGTTGAAAATAGTAAACTGTTTTCCCTCCAACAAGTAGGAAATTACAGACAACATAGACTCACAAGGGATGAGTAAACAAAGAGAAGTTTTAACGCCCTCCAAAACACCCTTAGACCCTTAACTCCAGCCACCATAGCCCAAGGGGGGGAAAAAAACGGTTACAGCTCCCAGTGATGAAGAAGAGGGTCATGGCTCCACCTAGTGCAGATCCACCCAAGAAAGCTGGTCAGCCTTATCCAACAGGGAAAGGACAGCAATTTCCTAAACAAGTTCCCAAACATGCGACACAATGGCTTGGACCAGAATGCACAGACCATAGTACATCCAGCTGCCCAAGGGAGTGAGCTACCAGGTTTTTTTCCCTTATAGATTCCTCTGTATCTGGAGCCTTTATCCGAAGCATTCAGCCAAGCATTCAGAAATTGAGTTCCCCATGTCCAAATAACCCACCAAGCCCGTCCAAGGACGTTGCTAAATGTCAGTCACCCTCTTACTAAGCAAATACAGCATTGGTACCTACAGGTTTCAACAAACTTACTAGACAGTTTGGTTATCACAAAGGAAAAAGATCATGTTTTAAAATGACATTTTCTTGAAAGTCTCAGCCTCCAAAAAGTGTCTTAATACACGACTCGCTTAATTCAAATTATATCCATTCTTCAGGGCATGCTCAGACCTGGCCTCCTTGTGGGACTTTTCCAAAAGGTTCCGATCCACCTACGCTCTCCTCTCTCTCAATTGCTCCCAGAGTTTGAGTTACTGTCTTTAGTAAACTGCCTCTTGTGCGGATTTATCCCCAAGCATGCTTCTAAACTCCTGGAAACTGGTCATAATCACACAGACCTTTTTTAATTCCCCATAGCACTTAACACATCTTGGACGTAGTAAGAATAAGGCTGATTCTGGCAGACTGCTTCAGCAGGGCCTCCTGGGATGGCAACACCTAGGTGGAGTGACCACAGTCCAGAACTGGTGTGCAGAAATGTGATCTGGAATAACAGCCTCTCCCAAATAAATGCATGTTAACCAGACTCACTAGGGGCTGACTTCCACATGAGATTGCCAAATTATTAATAACTTACTATAGGCTGGCTGGGCGCGGTGGCTCACGCCTGTAATCCCAGCACTTTGGGAGGCCGAGGAGGGCGGATCATTTGAGGTCAAGAGTTCGAGACTAGCCTGACCAATATGGTGAAACCCTGTCTCTACTAAAAATACAAAAAGTAGCCAAGCACACTGGCGCTGGCCTGTAATCCCAGCTACTCGGGAGTCTGAGGCAGGAGAAGCGCTGGAACCTGGAAGGCAGAGGTTACAGTGAGCCACGATCACGCCCCCGCACTCCAGCCTGGGTGACAGAGCGAGACTCTGTGTCAAAAAAAATAAAAAATAACTTACTATGGGCTGATAGGGATTTAGAGTGAATCAGAGAATGTAGAGTAGATACATTTAAGATAGACAGAAAGCATTCATCCCAAGCAGTTGTTAAAGAGGCAGGAATGCATATGGGATGGGAAAGCATACGCTGTAAAATCATGCTGTCTCAACTTTATACATTTTGATCTGGCAAGTAACATGGAAAAAGAACAATACCAGCATAGTGCTTTCCAGTGCTATCTTTTTATCTTCATCACTGTTCTTTGTATCCAAAAAATAAGGGCATCTTTGCTTTTCTACCTCAGAGAGCCTAGAAGTGGTGGGTGGGGGACAGTAAATGCCTCCAGGGATGAAGTTAATCCCCTAGTGGGTCACTGCTTCCAGTGACCATGTCCTAAATACATATTCACATCTTTGTCTCAGACTATGCTTTCAGTTGAACTAAGGAGGGAAATGAAGGCAGGGAAAATTATCAAATTAACAGAAGAGATGAAAAACAGGTTTGTGTGATTAATTCATGCCATCATCCAGGCCCTAAGTATCAGTTTGTGAGAAACCTTTTACTCACTATAAACAGAAGTAAGTTAATTTGCAGCAACATATGATTCAACTGAGAAAAATAATACAGCAGTTTGTTTGGTCAAATATAGGATGCTAAAGAAACTCCAGTGCTTATACTACCAATGCTGAAGAGATCAAGATCATGACATGGATTACAAAAAACAGCCTATACTGCCGGGCGCAGTGGCTCAATCCTGTAATCCCAGCACTTTGGGAGGCCAAGGCAGGCGGATCACGAGGTCAGGAGATGGAGATCATCCTGACTAACACGGTGAAACCCCGTCTCTACTAAAATGCAAAAAAATTAGCCGGGCGTGGTGGCGGTCGCCTGTAGTCCCAGCTACTCAGGAGGCTGAGGCAGGAGAATGGCGCGAACCCGGGAGGCGGA
>NW_016818029.1:1114826-1119956 GCF_001698545.2 Rhinopithecus bieti | reverse complement strand
AAAAAAAAAAAAAAAAAAAAAAAAAAAAAACAGCCTATACATACAACGCTATGCATAATTGGCAATGACAGTGTTGTTATATTTAATTTTTTAATAGACTTTATCTTCTAGAGCAGTTTTAGGTTCACAGCAAAACTGAACAGAAAGCAGTGCTCCCTTCCCCCACAACACACAAACTTATCCATCAACAATATCCTGCACCAGTAACGTCATTATGTCAATCAATAAACCAACATTGACACATCACTATCACCCACAATTTAGATTAGCTTCTTGGTGTTGTACATTCTATGCATTTTATATTTAATTTCAGGTATTTACAAAATGGTACCCAAAAATGATATATTTCCCCAAAGATATGCTCAAAACTAACAGATGGATTGCCACTGAGCTAACAGAAAATCTTCCAGAATAGATATCCAGGAGCCCTATACAACCGCTAATTAGGTTTGTTCTTGGTGCTTTACAGGAACATGTATTAAGATGGGGAGAGAATAAGTTCATTGAGAAGTACAGAATCAATCCCATTGGTTTATCTAAACCATTGCAAATTCTCACATTTTGAATCAACAAACCATTTAAGAACTGTTCGAAGATGGATAAAATCAATATAACACCAGCAAAGCTTTCAGAATAGTTGTTAGCAGCTTTGAAGAAAAGGCAAGAGATAATGGTGGAGCACTCTTTTAAGAAATAATCCTTCACCAATGCTCCTGACGCCTCCTGAAGAGTGGGAAAATATAGATACTGATGCCTCTAACTGGAAAAAAAAAAAGATTCACAGGAGCAAAATTCTAAATTTGAAGGTACTTCGGAAACAACACATGTATTGTGCTCGTATTCGCATTTATATGCATGTAAAATTGTGATATATACTTTTGAAAACTTGTCTAAGTAGGTCTAAAAGAGGCTTTTAAGTATAGAATTAAAATCTTAAAGATAAAAAGATTTAATCTTATTGGTAGCATTTTTTTCTTTCTTGACAGAATTGATGGCATCTTAAACTCAGTAAAATAATACAAATACTTACAAAATTATGGGAGGATCTGTGGGAGCAAAGGTCTACTTTCAGAGGTTAGAAGGCTGAAGGAATCACAGCAAACCTCCGCTCATGATGTCAGCTCCCTGCAGCACCAAAGCAAAGGATCACAAAGGAATGCTCAGGAGTCAAGGTAAACCTCATGACTACCATTTGCCACTTACCTGCCCACCTGCTGTCAGAGTAAAACCTTCTCCTAATTTTCCACTTTCCATATCCCAAGTAAGTGTTTCTCATTAACAGAATCTGAACCAGAATTCCATTGGCAAGAGATTCTGGGAAATGTTGTTCTAGACTTCTCTCCTAAAATGTAATACTGTCAGCCCCTTTTATATAAAATAGGGGATGGGGTTGATAGCGCGTTAACAGTAGACAATCTGCACTGTTGCTTTGAGGATTCTGATGTATTGGATTATTGCTCTCAATTCTTCACTCACTGCTCAATAGTTGGACACTCACAATCTTTCCCATGTGATTTTGTAGTGCCTCCCAGTGTGAGTGGAGCATATATCCCAGCCCACTGCTGTTGGGCTTGGTCAGGTGACTTGCTTGGGCCAACAGAATGTTAGCAAATATGAGGCAAGCAGAGGTTTTACACGTGCCTGTGTGGTTTGGCTTCCCTGCTTGCACATCCGTAATCTTCTATTAGAAGAGCATGCCCCTAGCGGGGCGCGGTGGCTCAAGCCTGTAATCCCAGCACTTTGGGAGGTTGAGACAGGTGGATCACGAGGTCAGGAGATCAAGACCATCCTGGCTAACACCGTGAAACCCCATCTCTACTAAAAAATACAAAAAACTAGCCGGGGCGCCCAGCTACTCGGGAGACTGAGGCAGGAGAATGGCGTAAACCCGGGAGGCAGAGCTTGCAGTGAGCTGAGATCCGGCCACTGCACTCCAGCCTAAGCGACAGAGCCAGGCTCAGTCTCAAAAAAAAAAAAAAAGAAAGCACGCCCCCAGGTGGCTTATGGCACTGGTAAAGCAGATGAAAACCCACCCCACAGCCCAGAGCCAAGACCAGCCCATCCTGAAACCCAGCTGAGCCCTCAGACAACCACAGACCCAAAAAAAATTAATACAAGGATTAAATGTACAATATTTAAAGGAGTGCTTTGCAAATATTAATCATAATTTTTTCAAGAATCTTATAAATTATATCATACTATAAAAATGTAACACATTCAGTCTTTGTTTAAAGACAATAGCAGATATTAAGTGCTGCATGACCCTTAATATGTTAAAAAGTTGCCTTTTAAATTTTCCGAATCAAATTAAATCTAGTTTGAGCGCCAAGCATTAGGGTTGCAAGAAGTCTAATAACTGTCCTTTTTTCATCCCTGTTGCTCTCTTGCATAATAGAAACCCAGGGACTTGAATGGCTCCAGACAGAGGTGAAGGACCAGACTTTCAGACAACTTATGGAAATAACACAAATTTCAAAAAAATATTTTGTACCTTTCTGGGACACCTAATATTTCAAAATATATGATTACTACATGTTCTCTACATTGTCAGAATCTGAAGGAGTAAATGTCATCCATTGTCTTAATTTATATTTATATTCCTAATTACTTAAATTAGAATTAGAATTAAGAAGATTTTACAGGGCAATTTGGAAGTAATAGTGCTTTTAAAAAAAGGAGATGGTCTATCACTATTTTAATTTAATGTATCCTTAAAAAACGTAATCAGAGTAGTGTAAAAAGACAGAAGAAGATTTGTCTTAAGTGATATACATGCATATGCAATTAAGTATACATCAGAATAAGTGTATAGAAAACCATTCAAAGAGTAACATCATTCTTCGAAGGGTAATTTGGCAATACTTATCAAGAGCCATAAAGTGTTTGCATCCATAGACCTTGAAATCTCATTCTTAGGAATAAATCTAAACCAATAAATCAAAAGAATATATGTATAAAGATGCTATACTCATCTATAGCTATAAAAGTAAAACAATTTTCTACAGTAAGAGAGTTTTGGTAGGTTTGGGTATATAAATTTTTTAGAATATTAGGCATTCTAAAAAATATACAGGTCTAAAATATGTCTAAAACACACACTGAGAAGTATAAAAAAGGACAAACCAAAAGAAGTACAGTCAAACTAATATAAAGTAAAAAAAAAAAGTAAAAAATATGATTGCAGTTTTTTACTGAAAACAGTAAAAAATGTGACTACATGTGGTTAAAGACTGGAAATAGAATACAAAGAGCTTGGATGTAATATTTTACATTTACAAGTATATTTGTATTCTAAACACGTTTTGTAAAAATAAAGCCACACAAAACTATGTTACTTTGTATTGACAAAAATATATATTGACTCCTAAAAATAGTAGCAAATAGATCCATTTCTAGATCCTACTAGGAACGTGAACAGGCACTATTATTGGCACTCACTCCAAACATCAACCAAAGAGAGAATGAAAGGTCTGAGAAATCCCTGAGATAAAGGCAGAGGGGTTTTTTTGAACTGACGTGGGAGTGAAGGAATGGATTTGTCTAGCACAAGAGACAGACCAGTAGAATATAGAGAGGATAAAATAGAAAAGATGCTGTTGGGACAAACGGTACACACCCCACACCTGTAGCAACTCAGGTCTCTCATCCAAGTGATCTCAAAAATACAAGAAAATCACTGACAGAAGCCACTCTGTGAAAAAGGAAGTAATGACTTTGGGAAGTTGCTATGCTTAAGGAAGATCCCCACTTAAGTACTTTTTCCTAAGGAGTCAAAGATCAAAGTGCTTTCTTTAGTTGTTTTTTAGAGGAATAATTGACTCTGGTTCTTCACTGCCTGGGCCTCTCCACCTTAGTGCTCATGCCTGTACCCCACCTGCTTCCCCTGAGCTAACTGCGGTGACAGATGCAGATATCCAGCCTTTCTTTGTATCACTGCTTGACAGAGTTGAAAATATCCCCAGGAAAGACAAGCCCCCACAAACCCAAGGATAAGATAATTGAGGAGTGCAACTATCTGAATTTAAGATTGTATCCAAAGCAAATATATTTAAGTCAATAATTTTAAATCACTTTAACAAAATTTTTTAAAAGGAAAGAATGTATTAACATGATTTTTAAAGATGCACAAACAGAGAAAAGAAGGTATTTTAAAGAGAAGTTTATAATAGTTAAAATAAAGAACACAAAGATAAGATACATTAATAAAAGCACGCCATTGATGAAGGAAGAAGATTAAACGAAAAACATAAATAGGTATAAGAATAGGATCCCGGCCGGGCGCGGTGGCTCAAGCCTGTAATCCCAGCACTTTGGGAGGCCGAGACGGGTGGATCACGAGGTCAGGAGATCGAGACCATCCTGGCTAACACGGTGAAACCCCGTCTCTACTAAAAAATACAAAAAACTAGCCGGGCGAGGTGGCGGGCGCCTGTAGTCCCAGCTACTCGGGAGGCTGAGGCAGGAGAATGGCATAAACCCGGGAGGCGGAGCTTGCAGTGAGCTGAGATCCGGCCACTGCACTCCAGCCCAGGCGACAGAGCGAGACTCCGTCTCAAAAAACAAACAAAAAAAAAGAAAAAAGAAAAAAAAGAATAGGATCCCAAGTGTTATAATTCAAATAATAAAAACCACAAAAGAGAGGAAAATCTAAAAGAGTAAATATTTGGGCCGGGTGCAGTGGTTCCTGCCTGTAATCCCAGCACATTGGGAGGCCGAGGCAAACGGATCACTTGAGGTCAGAAATTCGAGACCAGCCTGGGAAACATGGCGAAACCTTGTCTCTACTAAATATACAAAACTTAGACAGATGTGGTGGCTGTCGCCTGTAATCCCAGTTACTCGGGAGGCTGAGGCACAAGAATCACTTGAACCCAGGAGGCAGAGGTTTCAGTGAACCGAGATCTTACCATTGCACTCCAATCTGGGCAACAGAGCCAGACTCCATCTCAAAAAAAAAAAAAAAAAATTGAAGAAATAATGTAGATAGATGTCCCAGATTTTAAAAGATAACAGACCCAAAACTGAAAGAGTCTATAGAGTGCCAAAGAAGAAAAGAAAGAAAATCCACATCACATTATACTAAATTTTAAACATAAATATTGTCTTAAGAGACAAAGATAAAATGAAATT
>NW_016818029.1:1111387-1114772 GCF_001698545.2 Rhinopithecus bieti | reverse complement strand
GTGGTATAAGAATTAAATTGTTTAATTTTTAATTAAATTTTACCATGGGAATAAGAATTAAATTATTTAAAAGCAAAACTGACTTCAAAAAGATTGTGAAAGCAGAATTTCCAAACTACTAGGAAAAAAAGAACTTAGAATTTAGAATTTTATATCCACCCCAAATATCAGTCAAGTCTAAGGGCTTGATGAAAATATTCTGAGGCATATAAGACCTCAGAATATTTGCTATGCAACGACCTATGTTGAAAACATTGTGGGGATAAAATTCTCAAATAGAGGAACAAACAAACACAAGAGAGGTGGCAAGTGATATATAAATAAAAGAGATCAAACACCTTTGTGTATTTGTTTGCTATCTTAGAAAGAGAAAGAAAGCTATTACAAAAGTAACAGAGGAATCATATTTATAATAACTCCTAATTAAGAGAGTCAAAGGACGAGAAAAAAAATAAATAAAAATAAAAAATATATTTGTATTAAAAAAAAAGTTTAGGTAATGTTAGTATGTTGAAGATTGAGTTCTCACAAAAGTGGTGTGAGAACATACTAATACAGTATTTCTCAGACTGTAGTCCACCAAGCTGCTCTGTGAACTTTTCATCAGTTCTTGACAAGAGAAGGATCTTGCACCAGAATGCACATTAACTTGTTACTAAGCACACTGCTTAGTTCAGTTGACAGGATTTTCATGTAGAGACTTTCTCAATGAAGGGAGCAATGCTTTGATATACCTTCGGGTATAAAGTGCTTATCTCATTGTGAATCAGTAACAGATAATTCCCGGATCAGCATTCTGGGCAAATACAATAGCAATTAAAGCGGGAGGGAGGTGAAGTGGGTAAAAAGAAGTAGAAACAAAAGAGAAAAGGCCAGATGCAGTGACTCATGCCTGTAATCCCAGCACTTTGGGAGTCCAAGGCAGGAGGATCACAAGGTCGGAAGTCTGATACCAACCTGGCCAACATAGTGAAACCCCATCTCTACTAAAAAATACAAAAAAAAAGTTAGCCAGGTATGGTGGTACGCGCCTGCAGTCCTAGCTACTCAGGAGGCTGATGCAGGAGAATTGCTTGAACCCAGGAGGCGGAGGTTGCAGTGAGCAGAGACTGTGCCATTGCACTCCAGCCTGGGCAACAGAGCAAGTCTCAATCTAAAAAAAAAAAAAAAAAAAAAAAAAAAAAAAAAAAAAAAAAAAAAAAAAAGAGGAGAAAAAGCAGAAGCAATAAGATATTTAAAACTGTTCCAAATATGGGAATTAGCATAAATGAATATAAACTAAAGATAAAATTCACATTTTGGGTTTTATAAAAATCTAAACTAAGCTGTTTATAAAAGACTTACCAAAAGCATACGAAAACACAAAGATTAAAAGTAAAAGGATGGAAAATGAAACATGAAACAAATACAAGCAAAAGAAAGTTGTTGGCCAGGCATGGTGGCTCATGCCTCTGGTCCCAATACTTTGGGAGGCCAACGCAGGTAGATTGCTTGAACTCAGGGTTTTCAGGCCAGCCTTGGTGACATTGTGAAACCCCATCTCTACAAAAATCAGAAAAATTCTCCAGGCTGGGTGGCACACACTTGTAGTCCCAGCTACTTAGGAAGCTGAGGTGCGAGGATCCCTTTTGCCTGGGAGGTGGAGGTTGCAGTGAGCAACAAGGCAAGATCCTGTTTCAAAAAAAAAACAAAAAAGCTGTTGCAGCTATACTAATAACATAAAATAAATGTTAAAGTAAAATATTATTAGAGGACAGATAATTCAATTTACTATCTAATTCAATTCTCCAAGAAGAAAAAAAGTAATTTTAAATGTGTAGTTACCTAATAAAATTGCCTTAAACTATATGAAGTAAATTTTATTGAAACTTCAGGAACACAGTAATAAATTCATCGTTGGAATGAGGGATTTCAGCACACCTCTCTCAACTATTGACAATTTAAATAGGAAAAAAGGCAAAGATATACAAGGTCTGAACAACACAATTTAAAAATTCATTAAAAAATTAACCTAATGAACATAAATTGAATTATATATCCAACAACTAAAATAATACATATTTTCAAGTGTATATGAATATTTATAAAATTTATTGTGATTCAGGCCATAAAGAAAACCACAATGATTTTATAAAAAACAAGCATGCAATGAAGTTGGACAATTATACAAATATAATTTTTTTAATTCCTACTTATTTAAAAAATTTTAAACATCTTGATAAATAACTAACAAGTTAAAATGAAGTCATAATGGAAATGTTAAAACATCTAAAACTGGCTTAAAATTTTTTTAACTGCATATCAAAATTTATGTGATGAAGAAAAAGCAGTGACATAAGGAAAATTTATAGCTTTAAACATAAATATTAGGGGGGAAAAAAAACAAAGCCTCAAAATTAATGAATTGATTTTCCATCATTTGAGTTTAGAGGCCAGGCCTGGTGTCACACATCTGTAATTCCAGCACCTTGGGAGGCTGAAGCAGGAGGATCACTTGAGTCCAGGAATTTGAGACCAGCCTAGGAAACATGGTGAGACTCCCGTCTCTACAAACAGTTTAAAAATGAGCCAGGCATGGTGGTGTGTGCCTGTAGTTCCAGCTCCTCGGGGGGCTGAGGTAGGAGAATTGCTTGATCAAGGCTGCAGTGAGCAATGATCATACCACTGCACCTCAGCCTGGGCAACAGAACAAGATCCTGTCTCAAAAAAAAAAAAAAAAAAAAAAAAAAATTTAGAAAAAGAACGATAGGATAAAACTAAAGAAAATGCAAGGAATGAGGTAAAATAAAACAATGACAAAATAGAGAAGACTAACAAAGCCAAAAAATCGCTATTTAAAAACGTAACAAAATGAACAAACTTTGACAAAATTATCACAATAAAAACAGAGACGGCTCAAATGATTTCAGAAATTTTAAAAAACAGAAAAAAAATTACTACAGAAAAGTTAGAAGTTACAAAATGAGTTCTGCTTTCAAACAGACTGAAGAATCAAGGCCCAGATTGACCCTCTTACCAGAAACAACCAAAAAAATTAAAAAGTCACAATATATGAAACAGTTTTCAGATGTTGATCATCAGGCATAATTGACAGTGATTCCTCCTTAGAAAGGAGGAACAATTTTCATATAAGGAGTAAGGAAAGGATCCAGTTTCAGCTTTCTACTTATGGCTAGCCAATTTTCCCAGCACCATTTATTAAATAGGGAATCCTTTCCCCATTTCTTGTTTCTCTCAGGTTTGTCAAAGATCAGATGGCTGTAGATGTGTGGTATTATTTCTGAGGACTCTGTTCTGTTCCATTGGTCTATAGCTCTGTTTTGGTACCAGTACCATGCTGTTTTGGTTACTGTAGCCTTGTAGTATAGTTTGAAGTCAGGTAGCA
>NW_016818029.1:1076781-1110084 GCF_001698545.2 Rhinopithecus bieti | reverse complement strand
GGGGAGGGGGGAGGGGGGAGGGATTGCTTTGGGAGTTATACCTGATATAAATGACGAATTGATGGGTGCTGACGAGTTGATGGGTGCAGCACACCAACATGGCACAAGCATACATATGTAACAAACCTGCACGTTATGCACATGTACCCTAGAACTTAAAGTATAATAAAAAATAAAATAAAATAAAAAAAGAAAGGAGGAACAAATGAGGGAAGTTTCACAGTTACCTCAGCCTACTGTCTGTAGAGAGTTTTCAGGCTGCAGCTTAGGCAGGATCTGTAGTATCTAGATCACATTACTAGTGGGAATGTAAATGAGTGCAACACTGGAAAATAATTTAGCATTATATTGTATAGTTGAAGACATATGTAGCTTGTAGTCTAGCAGTTCCACTCCCAGGTATATATCAAGAGAAACTCTTTAACATATACAACATGATACATGTACAAGATTGTTCACAATAGCAAAAACATGGAAACATCACAAATCTCCTCCCACAGAGGAGTAGATGAGTAAACCATGTTATATATCTACAGCAGTCAAAACTAATAAATTATACAGAGACATGCTGCCATATGGATGAATTCTGGCAATATGATACTAATGCAATAAAAGAAATTTCCCAAAGAATACTTTCAGCATGATACTATTTTTGTAATGATAAAAAATAAGTAAAATAAAAGTGATATAGGAACAAATAAAAATGTAATTAATCTATATAAAAAAGAAAGCAGTTTCCACTTCCAGGAAGATAAAGTATATGTACTTTTTTCCTCATCCCTCTCACTAAGCACAATTAAAAACCCTGGATATAACATATAAAACAAATATCAAAAGACTCCGAATGGGAGAGAAACTAAAGGAGACTTGCTTGGAATGCTGGGCTCAAGGAAAACAAGTGGTGGGTACCATGAATGTTTCTTCTACTAGACATAAAACTGAAGAAGCCAGCAACACAGAAACACCAATGGGAAAGGGGGGGGGGAGAAAGAAAAATAAAACACCCTAACAAAAGAATACCCTCCCTAGCCAACAACAAAAAACAGGAGACAGCCTAGCAAGACAGAAAACCTGTAGGCAATAATTGCTCTACTTTAGCAAAATACCACAGAAAAACTATGGCTTGCCCCATGCCAGTAAAGGCTGAGTGAAGAAGTCTAGATTTCCACCCCTAATAGGAATACTGTTACCAAACCAGAGAATACAAAATGAAACCGACTGACCAAAATCCCTCATGAATATAGATGTAAAAATCCTTAACAAAATATTAGCAAATAGAATTCAATAATATATAAAAAAAGAATGATATATCATAAACAAGTTGGACTTGAACAAACTAAGAAAGAAAACTTCATTATTGTATCAATAGAGGCAGAAAAATCATTTGACAAAATTCAACACTCATTCATGATAAAAACTCTTAGCAAAATAGTACTAGAGAGAAACCTTCAACTTAGTAAAGAGTATTTATCACCAAAAAATTCCTTACAGCTAACATTATACTTAATGGTGAAGGGCTGAATGTTTTTCCCTGAAGACTGGGAATAAGGCAAGGATATCTGCTCTCACCGCTCTTATTCTACATAGTGCTGGAAGGTCTAGCCATTGCAATAATGCAAGAACAAGAAATAAAAGCATGCAAATCAGAAAAGAAGGTACAAAAATGTCCCTATTATGAATTTCAAAGAAAAAAAATTTACAAATAAAGAGTGAATTCAGTAAGGTTGCACAATATAAGAAAAATATACAAATATGAGTTGTATTTCTACATACTACCAAGGAACACTTGTGGACACTGAAATTTAAAAGTATAATATTTACTATTACACAAAAAATTAAAATTCTTAGGTGCTAAATCTAACAAAACATGTACACTACTTGTATGCTGAAAACTACAAAATACAATGAAGTAAATAAATAAATAAACCTAAATAAATGGAGAGACATACTATGTTTATGGATTGAAAGAATCAACTTAGTAAAGCGATCAGTTATCCCCAAATTGACATACAAGTTTAATACAATTTCTATCAAAATCCAAGCAATAATTTTTATGGATGTAGGCAGGATTATTCTAAAGTTTGTATGTAAGTGCTCGAGAACCAGAATAGCTAAAACATAACAATTTAGAGGTGATTGTCAGCAAGATGGCAGAATAAAAAGCACTGGATCCTCCTTTCCTCCATAACACACCAATTCAACAACAATTCACAGAACAATCCCTTTGTGAGATAAAGAAACTAGTTGAGAGACTCCTGCATCCTGGGCAAGCATGAAACCAGCCACACAGAAGCCAATAGGAATAGTCAAGATACTGTCTAGCCATAGCCCTACAGCTGGCATAGCACCATATGACTGGGAGAAAACCCTCGGCTCCTAACTTCTTCCTGGGGAAAGATAAACATTCTGATCCTTCTGGGAGCTACCCAAAGCACTAGCTTCTATTTTACCTGTCTCAGAATACTGACAGGAACCACCATTCTCTAGTCACTGGAGGCCATTGGGAAAAAAAGACTGCAGCTTGAATTAGCAAGCTAGCACATGCTGCAGCCCCACTCTCTAGCTCAGTGCAAAGCAAGCAGGTAAGAAAAACTCAGCTTCCAGCTTCTCCCTGGAGAGGGGAGGAAATAACTAACCATACATTCAATATTCTTTTTTTTCTGTAGGCTACCCAAGGCACTGTCTCAGGCTACTGAATGGATGCAGTAAACTCTAGATGCCTGGGGGCCACTGGGAGAAAAGATAATGATTTAAACTATTTAGAATGAAGTTTTGAGAGACCTGCAGTATTTCTCGCTGGGCTGATTGGTCAGGGTCTTCTGTATCAAACTAGTCCCTGAAGACTGATAAAGGCTATGTATGAAAAGCCTATAGCTAATATCATACTCAGCAGTGAAAAAGTGAAAACTTGTCCTCTAGGGTAAGGAGTAATTCAAGGATGCCCACTCTTACCACTTCCATTCAACATAGTACTGGAAGTCCTAGCCAGAGCAATTAGGCAAGAAAAAAAGAATAAAACTTGTCCAGACCGGGCGCAGTGGCTCCAGCCTGTAATCCCAGCACTTTGGGAGGCCGAGACGGGCGGATCACGAGGTCAGGAGATCAAGACCATCCTGGCTAACACGGTGAAACCCCGTCTCTACTAAAAAATACAAAAAACTAGCCAGGCGAGGTGGCGGGCGCCTGTAACCCCAGCTACTGGGGAGGCTGAGGCAGGAGAATGGCGTAAACCCGGGAGGCGGAGCTTGCAGTGAGCTGAGATCCGGCCACTGCACTCCAGCCTGGGCGACAGAGTGAGACTCCATCTCAAAAAAAAAAAAAAAAACCTTATCCAAATGGAAATGGAAGAAGTAAAATAATTATCTGTTTGCATGATCTTTTTTCTTTCTTTCTTTCTTTCTTTTGTCTTGAGACAGAGTCCTGTTCTGTCACCCAGGCCAGAGTGCAATGACACAATCTCCGCTCACTGCAACGTCCACTTCCCCAGTTCAAGTGATTCTCCTGCCTCAGCCTCCTGAGTAGCTGGGATTGCAGATGCCTGCCACCACACCCAGCTAATTTTTGCATTTTTAGTAGAGACAGGGTTTCACCATGTTGGCCAGGCTAGTCTCGAACTCCTGACCTCAGGTGATCTGCCTGCCTCAGTCTCCCAAAGTGCTGGGATTACAGACATGAGCCTCCACACCAGGCCTGTTTGCATGATGTTATATATAAACACCCTAAAGATTTCACACACAGAAAAAGCCTTAGAACTTACAAATAAATTTGGTAAAGTTGCAAAATACAAAATTAACATACAAAAATTAGTTGTGTTTCTATACACTAACAACAAACCATCTGGAAAGGTTATTGGGAAAGCAATCTTATTTACAATAGCACCAAAAAAGAAAATATTTAGGAATGGACTTAACTAATAAGGTGAATTACTTCTCCATTGAAATCCATAAAATATTCATGAAAGAAATTTGAAAAGACACAAACAAATGGAGAGATATCCATGTTTGTGAATTAGAAGACTTAATAATGTAAAATATCTATGCTATCCAAAGAGATTTACAGATTCATTGCAATCTCTATCAAAATTCCAATGACAATTTTATAAAAATAGAAAAAAAATACTAAAATTCATATGAAACCACAAAAGACCCCAAATAGCCAAAACAATCTTGAGAAAGAAGAACAAAACTGGAGGCATAACATTTCCTGATTTCAAAGCATATTACAGAACTACAGCAATTAAAAGAGTTTGTTACTGTCATAAAGACAGACATATAAACCAAGGAACAGAATAAAGAGCCCAGAAATCAATCCACACATATATAAACAACTGATCTTAAAAATGGATGCCAAGAATAAACAAGAAAGAAAGAATAGTCTCTTTAACAAATGGTGTTGGAAAAACAGGATAACAATATGTAAAAAAAAATGAAATTGGACCGTTATACCATACACAAAAATCAACTCAAAATTGATTAAAGACTCAAACATAAAACCCGAAGCTATAACACTCCTAAGAATATATATAGAAGGAAAACTTCATAACACTGGTCTTAACAATGATTTCTTGGATACGACACCAAAAGCACAGTCAACAAAAACAAAAATAATCAAGTGGGATTATATCAAAGAGAAAAACTGTACAACAACAACAACCAAAAAACAATTAACAGAGTCAAAGGCAACCTACAGAATGGGAGAAAATATTTGCAAACCACATATCTAATAAAGGGTTAATATCTAAAATATGTAAGGAACTCCTTCAACACAACAGCAAAAAACAAAAAAACAAATAACCCAGTTTAAAAATGGACAAAGGACTTGCAAAGACATTTCCCCAAAGACATCCAAATGGCCAAGTGGTATAATATGGAAAGATGTTTAACATCACCAGTCATCAGGTGTAACCCTATGATATAATAAAAAATAGATGTTGGTGCTTATTCCTAGCTCCTGAACAGAACTTCTAAAACCCTTGTAATTTCCTAAATGACAAGAACAAAAGTAGCATATATTGTCATAAATTTGATTTTGTCCCCAGTTTTAAAATAGCTCCGGAGTGGTAAAAGTGAAAGGAGCATCTTTTGTCGTTCATTACAAGCCCCTTTCAACCATATCTGAGTTTATATTAATGAGATGACTTTTGGAAAGTCCCTGAGAATGGGGGCTGATTGCCAGGGAAACCAACCATAGGATTAGAGAGTTGGGACTTTCAGCCCCACTTCCCCAACCTTTGGGGAGGGAAGAGAGACTGGAGATTGACCTAAACACCAGTGGTCAATGATTTAATCAATTATGCCTACATAATGAAGCTTCCATAGAAAAAAAAAAAAAAAAAAAAAAAAAAAAAGGATGGAGTTCAGAGAGCTTCTGGGTTGGTGAACACATGGTGATACTGGGAAATGGCATGACCAGAGAGGGCATGGAAGCTCTGTGCCTCTCCCCAATACCTTACCCTGTGCATCTCTTCCATCTGGCTGTTCCTGAATTCTATACTTTTATAGTAAGTCAGTTGATGCAGGGCAGGTGATCTCCAAAACTGGGGAAAGCCCAGGTGGGTATTTGGCTTCAACCAGGAAAGAATTCAAGGGCAAGCCAGTTGTTAGATAGCAACTTGAATTGAAGTGGCAGTGTACAACAGCAGCACTTGCAGAGCAGGGCTGTGTACCCAGAGGCAGTGTACCCAGAGTAGCAACTCAAAGGCACTTCCGCAGTCATATTTATACCTGCTTTTAATTATATGCAAATTAAGAAGTGTATTATGTAGAAATTTCTAGGAAAGAGGTGTTAACTTCCAGATCATCGGGTCGTTGTCATGGAAAGCAGCGATAACTTCCTGACACAGTGCAATGTTGCTATGGCAATGGTAAACTGACACAGTGCACTGGTGGGCATGTCTTATGGAAAGCTGCTTCCGCCCTGTTCCTGTTTTAGCTAGTCCTCAATTTAATTTGGTGCCAGAGCCCTGCCTCTCTAGTCAAGTCCCACCTCCTACCCCACAGTAATCTAGTAAGTAACTGTTTTCCTGAGTTCTGTGAGCTATCCTAGCAAATTATTGAACATGAGAAGATTATGAGAACCTTTGATTTATAGCACAAGTAATAATGTGGACTTGTGACTGGCATCTAAAATTAGGCTTTTGTGGGATTGAGCCTTTACTTTTTAGATCTGATGCTAATTCTAGGTACATAATGTCAGAATTGAATTCAATTGTAGGACACCAAATTATTATCCACTGTAAATTGGAGAATTAGTTGTTATGGGGGAAAACCACCCCACACATTTGGAATCAGATGTGTTCTGTGTAAGTGTAGAAATAAAAGTAGTCTGTTTTTGTTTTTATAGAGAAATGCACATCAAAACCACAATGAGACATTGCCTCACACCTGTTGGAATGGCTACTATGAAAAACATAAAAGGTACATATTGGAGAGGATGTGGAGAAATTGGAACCCTTGTGTATTGTTGGTGGGAATATAAAATGGTATAACCACTATGGAAAATAGTGTAGAGGTTCCTCAAATATTTAAAAATAGAAATACCATATGATTCAGCAATCCCACTTCTGGGTGTTTATCCAAAATAACTGAAATCAGGGTCTCCTAGGGATAATTGCACTTCCGTGTTCATTGCAGCACTATTTACAATAGGCACAATGTAGAAATAATCTAAATGTCCCTCAATAGATGAATGAATAAAGAAAATGTGGTATATACACACAATGGAATATTACTCAGCCTTTAAAAATAAGGAAATCCTGCCATATAAGAGGAAATTATGCTAACTGAAATAAGACAGTTACGGAAAGACAAATACTACATGATACCACTTATATGAGGTATATAAAACAGTCAAACACATAGAAGCAGAGTAAAATGGTGGTTGCCAGGGGCCAGGGAAAGGGAGAAATGGGGAGTTGCTAATCAACAGGTGTGAAGTTTCCATTATGCAAGATGATTAAGACACAACATTGTGCCTATAATTAGCAATACTGTTATTGTACACTTAAAATGTGTTAAGAAGATAGATATCATGTTGAGTATTCTTACCACAATAAAAAATATATAATATGATTTGCCAGTTGCAGTTCTGGACATTTATCCTAAAGAAATGAGGACATATTCACAAAAAAAAACTGTACATGAATATTTATAGAAGCTTTATTTGTAATAGCCCAAAACTGAAAACAACCCAGATGTCATTAAACGGGGAAGTAGTTAACAAACTGTAGCACGTCCATACCATGGAAACTCAGCAATAAGAAGGGCGGGACTATTAGTAAACATGACAATCTGGATGAGTCATCAAAGAATTATGCTGAGTGAAAAAAATACTAAAAGGTTGTTTACTGTTTGATTCCATTTATATAACATTCTCAAAATGACAAAATTACAGAAATGGAAAATGATCTAGTGGTCATCAAGAGCTAAGGCGGAGGGCAGAATAAAGTTGGTGTGACTATAAAAGGGCAGCATAACTTATCCTTGTGGTGATGGAAATGTTCTGTATCTTGACTGTATCAGTTTTAACATCGTGGTTGTGATGTTATACTGCAGCTTTTCAAGATGTTGCCATTGGAAGAATCTGAGTAAAGGGTACAAGGGATCTCTCTGTGTTGTTGTTGTTTTTTTACAACTGTATGTGAATCTAGAATTAACAGAAAATAAAAACTTTTTTAAAAAAAAGGAAAGCAATGGAATGATCAGTGCTGGTCTCAGGAAGATGGTCCTCTTGTGTAGAGGAATTCAGGGGAATGAAGGAAGTGAAGACCATGTAGTTAGACGTAGGATATTGTCCACTTGTTTTGGGTGCTAAGTTTACAGGTGCTTCTTATATTATTGATAACTAAGTAAATAATTCAAAGCAAAAGTTAAAATATAAGACATTGGTTTTAAATTTTGTCTCAGTGTCTTATATTCTAAATAAAAAGTTGTGGGTAGACAATGCTATGTATGTATTCAGCAAACTTTTATTTTTGTCTCAGGCACAGGGAAAATCTATATTTCCTATATTCCCATGCATCCAGGTGGCACCGTGTAACTCAGTTCTGGCTGATGGTATTGGCCCAAAGTGAAGTACATGATTTTCAGTACTGCCCATAAAACATCCTTTACCATCTGCCACCATCTTCTTCCTTCATTCCCATGGCTAAAAAGGTGGTAGAGCTGTACAATATAGGAAGCCTAGATAAATGAATTTACTGCCTGGAGGAGAGCCACGCAGGAAACCCTTCCGACCAGGAATATCTGTGTTGAATTCTACAGGAGCTAAGAAGAAATTTAATTGAATTAAACCACTGTGATTTGAGTTTTTATTTATTATTATAGAATAATCTAGCCTGCCCTGATGAATATAGATGCCAAAAAAGATTCCCCCCGAAAAAAAAAAAAATGATGGAAACTCAAAATTGTAAAGACTAGAATGGCTGATGAATTGCCCAAATCTGGGAAAAAATAGCCACTATTGCAAAGTCCTTAGAATTAGATTGAGAAATATAACTGGTGATCCATGAATGTGTTGGCACTGGGTGCAGCAAACCTGATGGCTGAAAAGAAGGTAGAAAGATGCTTTGCCCCTCCCAACTGTCTGCTCTGGCTCAGAAATGCAAAGACACTGCCAACCAAAAAATGGAGCAGCCATTCCTCTACTCTACAGTGCTGCTTTCAAAGCTGCTTTTAATCAGTTCTGTTCCCTCCCCCTCCACCTCTATCCCATTCTTGCCAGATTTTTTCAAGTTAAAAAAAATATACATACACTTGGGAGACTGAGACAGGCAGATCGCTTGGGCTCAGGAGTTCGAGACCAGTCTGGGTAACATGGTGAAACCCCATGTCTACAAAAAAATACAAAAATTAGCCAGGCATGGTTGCACATGCCTCTAGTCCCAGCAACTCAGGAGACTGATGTGGGAGGCTCACTTTAGCCTGGGAGTTTGCAGTGAGCCAAGATCACACCTCTGCACTCGAGCCTGGGTGACAAAGTGAGATCCTGTCTCAAAAAATATATGGATATAGACATAGACATATTTGGAACCCCCTTTGTAATCTTCCCAAATTCTTCATCTGTCCTCATTACCCTTTTCTGAATATGGTGCCCATTTTTTCATGTTTTCCTATTTTTACTACATGTGTATTTGTCCTAAAGTAATACATAATAGTGTGGAGTGTATTTGAAAAATTTACCTAAACGTGAGCTGCATTAGTCAGGGTTCTCCAGAGAAACAGAACCAATAGGACACAGACAGAAAGACAGACAGGCAGATCTGGTGATTTATTATAGCAATTGGTTCATGCAATTATAAAGACCAAGAGTTATAAATATCAATGTGAATAAATGTAAAAAGTATAGTGTCAAATGAAAAAATAAGTTGCAAAAGGATCCATAGGATAGGCTTCTATGGTGGCTAATTTTATGTATTCACTTGACTGGGATAAGGGATATCCAGATAGCTGGGAAAAGCATTAATCTCTGAGTGTGTTTGTGAGGATATTTCCAGAAGAGACCACTGTTTGAATTGCTGAACTCAGTAGAGCAGATGACTCTCCTCAGTGTGGGTGGGCATCATTCAACCCATGGAGGAACTGAATAAAACAAAAAGACAGAGGAAGAGTGAATTTGCTTTCTCTGCTTAAGCTGATAGATCCACGTTCTGCAGTCCTCAGACATCGGAATTCCTGGTTCTCAGTCTGTTAGACTCAGATTGTATCTAACACTAACCAGTTCCTCAATTCTCAGGCCTTCAGACTCACACTGAGTTACAGCAATGGTTCTGGTTCTCCAGCTTGCAGACAGCAATATCATGGGACTTCTCAGCCTCCATAATCACGTGAATCAGTTTCCAAAATACCTCTCCTCTTATATATCTGTCGGTCTGTCTGTCTATCTATCCATCCATCCATCCATCCATCCACGCCCTATTGGTTCTGTTTCTCTGGAGAACCCTAATACAGAATGCATATTTTGTAAGTTTGTTTTCCTATCTGAAAATTACTATTTGTCTCATCACTGATTTAGGTATTTTCTTACAACATTTCATCTGGCTTTTTAATTTTCTTCTTTAAAAAGTCTTGCATTGTTTAGTTTGTTGTTAGGCACTTATTTTCCTGTGTTGAATGATACTATGGTAGCTAGTCTTTTAAGATAGCCCTCCAAAGAAATGTGCCTTCTGTTCTTGGTGCCCTTACACAGTCTTCTTTCACATTGATTTTGGACTAGTTTTGTATCAAAGGTATATATATAACAGCCTCATGTTTCGATGGCTCTTCCTCTTTTCCTGTTCTGTGGAAGAAGTTGCATGTAATAGAAATTGTCTGATCGTTCTTTTTTTAAAGACAGCACTTTCCACTCTTGAGGAGCTTCCATTATTGAACTCCTTTCTTATAAAAAACTAAATTTTGATACTACGTAACAAATTGTTTAATCCTGTTCTCTAGAGCTAGAGATACTTCCAAATGAAAACTTCAAATATTTTGGTGTGGCTATTGTACCTCTACCCACACCCAGAGATTTTTTTTTTCATTTTTGAGCATAAGTAACTGTAGCTGCTTTAACCAATTTTTCTGAAGGCTGTGAATACATGACCTCATCCCCCTCCACCGGACATGCTCCTGTTTATTGCACCAAAATTCATGAATAAAATTACAAAAGAAAATAATCTAAAAGATGGAATTGGCATGAGAGATGTGATCAAATAACAGATTATTATAATTGCCCCTCTTCTGTTTTTTAGTATGTTCAACATTTTCCACAAAAATAGTATAAACACTAAGAAAAAATTATAAGGAAAAATTAATTACCAAAAGGGAATGATATTGTTATCTTAAATCCTATATATCAAAGAGCTGTTTTGCAAATATTCAGTCATGAGAAGGGGCATCATTATTGGTAATAAAAGTAGCCTTCATTAGCATTGTGTTTTCCATGGCAGTCACACAAATTAAAAATGAAAAAAAAAAAGTCATGAATACACAGAAGTTCTACATCCATAACACATTAATAATTTTTAACTATTGTATCTAGATATTTGGTTTATACTTCATCCTAAGACCTCCAAATTCTAAAATTAAATATATTTATGAATTTTACAATATGCCATTTGTGTGATTCTATCTTCTGATGGCCCAATAGTGATAAGAATGTCGAAAATCATGGGTTTATTTCTGAAATTAACTGTCACTAAGTGGCCAAGTTTGCTTTTGGTAAATATTAAGCAATAAGAAACCTAAGATTAGATACAGTCTCATGTTCACTCAGACAACGAAGAACAAAGATCATTTGGTCGTCAATTAATCCAATAAGTATTAGTTTGAACTCCATTTCCCCTAGGATGAAGGACTGTAACAGAGGATCTTAAATGCATTTCAAAAGGCTTTTTGATATTTACAGGAAAAAAAATAAAAGTTTCTTCTATACAATTATCTTTTTAAAATCAGTGATATAAAGTATGCTGGAAAATTAATGCTTTACAAGAAAATCTTGAAATAATAGTTTGTGTTATTAAACAAACGTCTTAAGTTATCTGGAAAACATCAGGTATTCCTTCAACTTGAAGTGCTTGGCAGGGCACACGGGGCTGCTGGGTTGGGAATAGTAAACGTGACTTAGATTTTTTGAATCCCAAAGATTAATAACCTATGAAGAAGGCATAATCTTTCAAATTGTCAGTCTAGTGTTTTTTATTAAAGCCTTCTTTAATGGAAAAAAAGAGATAAGCTACTTATGCTCCTCCGAGGTGCTATAGATAGCACTTTGATATTGTACTATTGATCAGAATTTATCTTTATCTGAGCCAAGTACAAGATAAAACAAAACGAATTTCCTTCAATTCTCTGTCATTGAAAATATTTGAATATTGAATTCGTCAGGGTTGTCTAGAGAAACAGAGCCAAGAGTAGGTGTGTATATAGAGAGAGATTTGAGGAATTGGCTCACACAACTGTGGAGGCTGACAAGTCCAGACCTGCAGGGTAGGCCAACAGTCCACACCCCCAGGAAAGAATTAATGTTACAACACAACTCCACAGACAATCTGCTGGTTAAATTCCCTCTTCTGGATAAATCAATCTTTTTTCTTAAGACCCTCAACTGATTGGATGAGGCCCACCCTCATTATGGACATGGATGAGGCCCACCCTCATTATGGACAGTAATTTGTTTACTTGAAGTCTACTGATTTAAATATTAACCTCATCGAAGAAATACCTTCACAGCAACATCCAGACATGTTTAACAAAATATCTAAGTACAGTAGCCTAGACAAATTGACACATAAAATTGACTATCACAGATATTCTGATATATTTCTGAATGGATTTCTTAAAATATATGAAACTAAGCTGAATGCGGTGGATCACACCTGCAATCCCAGCACTTTGGGAGGCTGATGTGGGTGGATCGCCTGAGGTCAGCAGTTCGAGACTAGCCTGGCCAATGTAGTGAAACCCCATCTATACTAAAAATACAAAAATTTAGCTGGGCATGGTGGTAGGCGCCTATAATCCCAGCTACTAGGAAGGCTGAGGCAGAAGAATCACTTGAACCCGGGAGACGGATGCAGTGAGCCAAGGTTGCACCTTTGCACTCTAGCCTGGGCAACAAGAGCAAAACTCCATGTTAAAAAAAAAAAAAAATCATACATATGTGTGTGTGTGTGTGTGTGTGTGTGTGTGTGTGTGTGTGTGTGTATGGAACTAGTAAAATACTTCAGGAAACATTTCTAGAAAGAAAAAAATTAAAAACTAGCATCAAATATAACAGGATAAGTTCTGTAGTATAATCAAGTTAAAAATTAATGCAAATGAACAATTTCTGATATTTCTAGATTAAATACAAAACAGAAGAAAATGACAAAATTTTACATCTCATGCTGTCTGGCACCCAACATGGAGTTTGCAGTGTCATGATAATTAACCTTCACCATCTGTAACCTTGCTAGGAGGTTAGAAAGGTCATTCATACTAGTACTTTTCCTAATCTACTTTTTTCAGTTTGAACTACATTCTTTTTATATCTGAATCTCAAGGGGAAAATATTGACTATCTAACAATACCACACCAATTTTTTATTTCTATTGAATATAGAATCTTTTTCTTTTTCTAGTATTTCAAGAACTGAATGGCTGTTGAACACAAGCTAAAACCTGCCATCCTGTGATCACAAAACTCAAATGGAATCCTAAATAGTTGTATTGATGTTTGGCAGTTATAGCTGGGTTACTTTATTGTTGGTATATGCCCCACATATTTCTTCTTTAAAAGAAAATAATTTGAAAAAAATGTATCCAGTGACATCCTGCTTTTCCTGCCAATGATCTAATTGACTGTAACTATGCTCTATTAGCTCTGCGTATAATGTACCAAATTTGCAGACCAGTCAATAAAGAATTGTACAAGCCCTTATTGTGTGTGCTGGCAAGAGGCAGATGACTGACACCTGCTTTCAAGTTTCCCAAGGATGAGAAGGTTGGTTTTCTTTCTCCCCACTGTTCCACTGTGTGTCAGTATTAAGCAGACATACCCTGCATATTTATAGGTAACTGCTCAAGCTAAGGGCCTTCTGCATTCTTGGCTCTTAGCCCCACCAAACGACATCCCATCAGCGGAATTTTCTTAACCATCCCCTTGAACTTTGTGTGGATTCTCAGTGACTCACTTTGTACTGGTTTTCTTTTCCCTCTTTTTCTAATTTTAACATTATGTTTTATTTTCTTTTAAGATATTTCTCCAAATCCATTTTTATTCTTCTAAACTTTTTAATATTGTTTTACCTTTATTGTTTTCAATTCCTTTTCTTAGTCCTTAATTCTCTCTACGCTTGTGTTTTAAACTTTTATATCATGGATTTTAGTCTTTTATGTTAATCTTTTGTCTCTCATACTATTATATTTTTAACTTATGATTCTTTGTATCTTTATTTTAAATTATTTATTTTATCTATAATTTTAGTGCCCAATCATTTGTCTTTATTGAGATTTAATCATCATGTTTAGATATTTTTCCTTTTAATTTATTCCTGCATCTCAGATTTTTGTTGTAATCTCCTCATAATACTTTACAGTAGCAAGTAGGAACAATTCCATGAAGAGAGCCCTCACTCAGAACGGCTGAACAAAATAAAGGGTTTGGGGGGTGAATATATTAACTCACATTACTGAAAATGTCAACTTGTAGGCTTGGTTTTAGACGTGGCTAAAGTAAAAGTTTTGAAAACTCATCACGATCCCGTTCTCTCCATGCTTCCTCTGCAATGCCACATTCTAGAGAGGCTCACCAGCACTACCCACAGGGCGGCGGAGTTCCAACCTACTACATCCTTTCTCATTCAAGTTCCTCAAAAGAGAGAGGTACTTCTCCTTCTGGGTCAGTCCTACCCAAGAAACAAGGATTCACTTGAAGCCAGAAGCAACCAACGTGACCAGGTAGAGTTTATTAACTGACTCAGACCTATGTCAAGTGTCTTCTCCCAGAACAGAGAGTGAGGCAGCCTGAGCCAAAGCAACTTGATTGATAGCAGAGGAGGGAGGCTCCTCAAAATGAGAGAAAGTATGGTGGGTACGCAAAAGAAAACCAATAGCTACGAAATCTAACACCCTTTTCTATTGTCTTTAAAATGCTCCTCAGGATTCTTGACCTTGGAATTGTCAAATAAGCCTACAACAGGAGAGGGCAAGCTGGAGACCTTGTTTCTTTCCTCGTTTACAGGAGCCTCTTCTCCAGCTCCCCATAGCGGGTGCTCTAGCATTTTCGGGGATGATTTTCCAAAAACAAAAACTTTCCAGAACTGTAAGTCTTACCAAACAGTTGAAACATTGTTAAGTGTAACAAAGTAGCTTCTTGACATGTCACACCATCCAGGCTTTAAACAACAAAAAAAGCATCAGGTATTCCTTTAACATTAAAATGTTAAAATCCAATGGAAATGGAGTCTGTATGAGCCAAAAGGGATTGACATATGAGTCCTTCCTTGCAGAGATGCCCTTTATGCAACATCACTGGCCTGATCTCAGAACCAGAGGCTCAAATGAGTGAAAAACATCAAGATAAAGCCAACAGTTACACTTCTTAGCTCTGGTAGATTTCTTGGAGTATACTCCTCAACAGCAAAGATTCCTTTTAAAATTAGGCAAAGGCTGCATTTTTACTAATTTTATTAGCATTTTATAACTTTCTCCTTTCATCTTTTCAAACATTAGAGAAAACAACTGTGGCAGGCATTAGTGTGCATTAGCCACCTTCATTGTGTCTAGGCTACTGTCCTATTTTGCACTTCATTTCATCAGAACTTTCTTCCAGTCTAATTCAGTTCTAGGAAGATGATAGAGTTATAACTCTTCTCAAGTCACTGTCTGCACACAGAGAATCCCTTTGTGATGATTTTATTATTTTAATTTACTCAACACCCTCAAGAATAGAATTAATCATGTCCAGGGAAACAAACAACACATACATAAACTTAACACATGCATAGAATACAATGACCTCTTACTTTTCTTCCTATTTTTCTTGAATCCTTTCCTGGTATTTTAGGGGTGATTTCTATTGCTTAAACATATGAATGAGGAATTACATCAAATGTCACTAGCCAAACTATTGTGCATTGCCTCTTGACTTAATGCTTTCTACAATTATATAAATCCCAAACCCCATGGTTCAGCACTGAGCCAAAAACATGCCACATCTACATGACACAGAAGGGCTTAACCTTGAAATGCACCATACCAAATGGAACCCCATTCCTTGCCAAAAGCTTTGCAGACATCTGTCACAACATTTATCTCCCTTCAAGCAACAGCATCAGTGGCTCACACTGGTTACCTACATTCCAAGTCTCTGGTTTCTCCCACTTCTACAGGTCTTCCTCCATATTTATAGAACAGGTTTCCACCTCAAATCCAGGAAACTCCAGCTTCTTCCTATTACATGTTTCCCTGGTTCACCCTACAACAATTATTTTTCCCACTGGTAAGAAACTCCTTTAACTTAGAATTGACATGTTTTTCAGGGTTGCTTCTTAACAGCATTCTCCATTAGGATCATACTGTTTTAATTACTTTGGTTTTAAATTGTTTGAGTATTTTTAAAGTAATACATGGTATTTTTTTAAGTTCAAAGGGGTTCAAATGAAAGTACATTTTCTTCTCACACCAGTTCTCATCCATAACTTCCCCTTCCCTAAAGATAATTCCTAAAAACAGACTGTGGTGTTTTCCAAGATATGGTTCCATATTCATAGGAGGAACAGATATTCAATTTATTGAGAAATACGAATTTGGTGAAGTTTAAATTGACATAGCTTTATTTTTTCAATCCCTGTATTCATCTGAACTCTGAAAAAAAAAGAAAACTTTTCTATGTAACTTCTTAGGCAGATCCTATAACTTCTTTGGCACTTTCAGTTAAATCCACCTTGTTTTGATTTAGAACTCCCACTTCATATCCAATTTAAATTTCATCTCCTCTCTTCTCCCCAGTGGAGCTCTCTGGGATTGTCTCACAGGACTTGGAGTTAGGAAGAGGCTGATCTCGTTCATTGGGTAGAGGAAGAAGGAGAGAGTCTGGGTTTTTTTGTTTGTTTGTTTTCTGGATCAGGCATTTCAGATTGAGAGCTGAGGGGGCAGAAGAAACAGGAGAAGCAGAGACACTCTTGGGTCATTGGTAACCATTGGGCGCTTGGAAGGCTCCTCTAGCATTTCTCTGGCTCAATCGTGTTCCACCTGCTACTGGTAGCTTCTGCTAATGGAGAGGTCTCTTCATATGTGGGATGATTTCCTTGGAATGGTGCTCAACTCCACCATGCCTTCCTCTGTTGTTAAAAGGCAGCTCAGAAAGTGGCAGACTCACCAGAAGACTAGGAGCCTGTTATAGGCTGAACTGTGTCCTCCCAAAATTCCTGTGTTGAACCCCTGAAATCTAGTATCTCAGAATGTGACTGTGTTTGGAGATAGGACTTTTATGTAGGTGAGTCAGTAAGTTAGGGTGTGTCTCAATCCAATCTGACTGACCTGACTGATCCTTTCAAAAGAGAAAATCTGGACACAAAGACATGAAGGCTGTAGGAACCCAGAGGAAAGATCGTGGGAGGACACAGCAAGAAGGGAGGCATCAGCAAGCCAAGGAAACAGGCCTCAGAAGAAACCAACGTGCTGACACCTTGATCTTGGACTTGTAGCCTCCATAGCTGTGAGAAAATAAAAGTATTTTGTTTAAGTTACCCAGTCTGTGGTAGTTTGTTATGGCAGCTCTAGCTAACTAATATATTCCCCAGCTCCTATATACCCACTAGGACCAGTGGCTGCCTGGACAATCTCATTCCCTGTACTCAGAACTCACCCTCATGCTCTTTTACATGTAGATCCAATACCCTGTAAATGAGTCTTCCATTTTTCCTAAGGGCTTGAGGAGCCTCAGATGGGGTTGTTCTATTCCTTTTCCCATACAAATTATCCCCGCATCCCTTCTTACCTCTCTGCAATAAATGACTCCTTCAGGCCTCCTGCTTGCAAGAATCTCTACATAAGAAGTAATCCCTGGGTTCAGATTGCCTCCAATCCCTGGAACGCCTGTTAAGCTTTCCCAAGAAGTAAACTTCAATCCGATTTGGTAATACTATAGTGAGCCTTCAGATAGAAATGCCATCCAGCCAGGAGAGAAAATGCCAGACTCACCCCGCTTCTTACAGGAGGCCCCATCACTACAAGTGAGTCTTCTGAAGCCCCTTCTACATTTCTTGGAAGACAGAATCTTGACGACTGGACCTATTCTCTAATCTTTTTATATAAGCAAGCAGGAGCAGAGGTGATGGTTGCTCTTGGTAAGTCCAAAGGGAAGTGTCTGACCTTAATTGTCAGACACCTGAAAGGCAATCGAAAGACTCTTTCAGGATGCGGGGACAGAACACCTCTTTGTTCTCAACCTTGAGTCTTGGTCTCCAATTGGAGGGCAATAGGAAAAGTCCAACTTCACACACAAGTATATATTTCACATTTTTAAATCAGAGGTGAAAAGAAAATGTAGTTTGTTTGGACTATAATTGATTTGGTCTTCAACTTCAGCCCCTACCTTCTAAACAGTCAGACACAAATCAACTTTTAGTCCTATCTGGTTTGAAACTTTCTCCAATGTCTTCATTTAAGTTGTACCCTCAGGTAATGCTCAATACCTTGAGATAACTGCTCAGTGTTTTGCTATAATAAACAATATTCATGTCACTTTGTACACATGTATAAGTGTATCATCAAGTAAATTCCTAGAAGTGGAATTTCTGGGTCAATTTCATTCAGTAAATTCAATAAAAAGTCAATAAATATTGAGAAACATATTTATAAATAAATATTTGACAGCTTACCAGGCACTGTTCAGAGGTACATCAATGAACAAAACAAAAAAGTAAATATCTACACTTGTGGAGCTTATATTCTCATGGTGAGAAATAGATAACACAATAAATAAGTCAGTCATATAGTACGTGAGAAGATGATAATAGCTACAGAAATGAATGAGGAGAGTAAGAGGGAACGGAAGCAGGAAATTGTGATTTTAAATTGAGTGATCAGGGAAGGCCACATTGAGAAGGCAACATTTCAGCAAAGACCTGGAGGAGGTGAGGTATGTGGCCCTGAAGATAACTAGGAAAGCATGTTCTAGGCAGAGGGAACATTGACTCCAAAGGCTCTGAGATGGAAGGATCGCTGACAAATTCAAGGAAAAGCAAGGGGACCACTGTGGCTGGAGCAGAGGGAACCAGAACAGAGTAAGAGATAAGATCAAATTGGCGCTGGGGCCAAGTTATGTAGGGCCTTGCAGCCCAGTGTGGGAATTTTGGCTCTTGCTATCAGTGAAATCGGAAACCAATGGAAGAATTTGAGCAAAACATGAAACATGATCTAGCTTTTAACATATTTTCTGTGACTGTGTGTTGAGAGTAGACGTTGGGGACAGGGTGATAGAAGGGAGATAGGAGAGGAGGCCAGGTTAGCAATCCAGGTGAGAGAGGTCTTGGCTCATACCTGGAAGGCAGTGGAAGAGGTGCAAAATATGGTCAGAGTCTAGCTATACGATATTTTGAATGTATGTTATAGAGGTTGCCAAAGTGCCCCCAAAGGGGTTACACCAATTTATCTTCCCACCAGCAGTGGAGGCTTCCTGCTTACCCACACTCTGGCCAATGCAGCACATTATGAAACTCCTGAGGCTTTGTTGCTCTGGTAGGTAAAAAAGCAGTGCCTCATTTTTTAACTTAATTTGTATTTTTCCATTTGTGAGTGAAGATAAATATTTTCCACATGTCTATAAACTATTTGTATTTGTTTTTACCTGTCTATGTCCTTTGTCCATTTTCTGGTGGGTTGGTGATGTTAAAATCGATTTGTAAGAACTTTTCTATATTAAAAAATTAGCCTTTTATCTGTCATCCTTTCTCAGTCATTTCTCCTTGACTTTTCTATAACATTTTTTCTGTGTATACATTTTTACCCTTTTTATACTTAAAGTTATTGATCTTCTCTTTTAGGATAACTTCTTTAGACAAGCATTTCTTATCCACCTATACTCCTTTCCCCAATGTCTCTTCCGAATACAGTAGTCCTCTAAGTTTCCAAAAGAAAGATCCTCATGGTCAAAATGTCCAGAAATAATTGTAGCCCCATCCCTTTCCTAGAGACTTACAATGCACATGAGGTTGTTTTCTTGTTTGTCTTTTGTTTTTAATCTTTCAGTAAAGAAATATCAAACCACAAACCACCACCATCACCCCACTCTTCTCTTATTTTCTATTAAGTTCCATAGAACTGGTAATACTTAGAATATGGTTTGGAAAATACCACATTAGATATTCTAAAATCTATGCCCTAGTCAATCCAGCCATGAGTAGTGTTCCTGGATTACATTCTTTTGCCAACTCTCTCCCTCCACAAGGCCCCACCCCACTCCACCCACCCAGATCCCTCCCTGTCACCAGCAAATATGTGCTGGGCACGTGTAGTGGGGCTCGAACTTGTACATGATTTTGTCTGACCTTTTCAAATTCATTTTCCTTCTGTCCTTCCCTCTTCATCCACTTATTTTGTCTCATTATTTTGAATTTATTTTGCTTATACATGAGACCCCCTTTTAAATCATTTCTGGAACAAGGCAGAGAATAAGTAAACATAAAGAAATTCTATCTATGTACCACAAATATTGGGCTAGTATGTAAAGTCCTGAAGATATAAAGATAAGTTTCTTGAAAGGGAGGAGCCTGCCAAAGTGAGGCTGAAAGTTTGAGAAAGTGGACGGGGAAGGAAAGAAAGAACCCCTGGCTTCAGCAGCATGCCATGGCCCTGGAGTCACACAACCCCCAACGGCAATTGCCCTCTCCTGTCCTCATCTGTCACAAGGAGAGTAGGGTCCACCAGAAGGCATGCAGGATCTCTGCTGTGGTCAGGAGAAAGTGAGAGAAAGTTGAGATTGGAGGGGACCAGGGCTGGAGGAATTGACCCAAATTAGAAACTTTGGTACCGCATTACCTGGATTGGAATCCTGATTCCATCACAGACTGGCTATGTAAGCAGCCCTCTCGGAGCCTTAGTATCCTCATCCTTAAAAAAATGGCTAAGAACATAGGACTTACTGAGTTGGCACACATACACACTTAGAGCAGCATCTGGCATAAAGAAAGAACTAGGAAAAGGAACCCAGCAAGAAGCATTAGGCTCAGGACAAAGAAAATGGAAATCAGAGGAACTGAAGAATGCAAAATCATTCCATGTTTTGTTTTTTGACTTGTTTGTTTCTTTTGGAATGATCGGCAAATTGGGAGAAAGGTCCTAAGCACAACAGGATACAACCAATCCAAACCTAGAAGTACAGGAGCAAAAATAAAACTTGTAAATATTAGCTAGATTCAGAGCCACTGCCTTCCCAAATGATGCCTTTCTGCAAATCAGCGGGGTGGGATGTGGTGGGAAAGCCCCTTCTCCAAGACATTTCCAAGCCACTCACCAAGAAATTATTTTAATAAATATACAAATGTACACTGGTGCTAATGTGGAAGAGCTCCCAGTGTTGTTCAGTGTACATCCTACACAACCACACACCAGCCCTCAGTTCTGGCTGAAGTTTGTTTTCCTCTCTTTATGCAATATGTTAATATATTCTTTATCATGAAATATTTAAACAACAAGAAACAAGAGAATAACATAAGCCATGTTCATCTTTCCTCCTATTGTGGCAGTCTAGAAATTTTAATGCTTATCAATTTTCAAATAGATTTCTGGAAATGTATTTCTCATGAGATGTATCTACTTCAAAACATAATTTTGAAAAAAGGAAATTAGCTCAAAAATTCAAGTTGTGGAATAAAGGTAAAAAAGGTTGACTACGATCCAATGTTGGAAAAGCTGTGTTAGTAACTCCATTTTGAAATTAACTTCTGGAGAGATTTAACAAAACCTGAAAGACTTTGAAAACATTTCTGCAACAATTGAGGTCCGCAGAAATATGACAGGGCTTGAAGTAGTTTGGCTGAAACAAACACAAACTAAACTTCTGGTTTGAGTAGAGGCTTTTTTTCCCCCCTCAAATTATTTTCCTTTCATCACAAAATAGAAAACCTCTTTGTTTCATGCATCCAGCTGAGCACCCATAGGCATTCATTCTGGTTTGGTCTTGGCTAAATGCAGAGAAACACAGTGGACCTGTTTCAAGTCGACGCTGCCGAGTCGTCATGAATTCATCACTATACTGTCACAAATGTCCTCCTACAGTGCTTTTCATTGCCTAGTGGTACCAAAAGAAAAGAGCCAGTATTGTTTATGAAATGGCTGTGAAACAGATATTTGATTCCTTTTTTTCCCCCTCCGAATCTGTTATAAGCAACGGAAGCAAAGGAAGGAGGAAGAAAAAGAGAAGGGCAGGCACTTCAGTGGTGTCAAACCGGGCCTGAAGGAGAAGGGGAGACAGAATAGAAGGAAAGAGTTGAAAGAGGAAAGAAGAAAGGTAGAGGAAAAGAGAGAAAGAGGAAAAAATTCTTAGTTCTCCATCCACAAACCGGGATATAAACAGATCCTAATTTGGAGGATGATTTTTTTTTTTCACTTTTTCACCTTAAACCACAAATGTGTACATCTTGGTAAGTTGTGATCCATATTTTTACTAGAGAACAAGCCCCATACTCATCTGAGGATTTCTTTCCCAAAGTTATGCTACTTCAATTTTTATCAGAACCTCTGGGTAACCAAAACGGGGGGGTAAGTTTGAAACTGTCTTGGAAAAACAAAATGTTGCTCCATCTTACTCTACTCTCAGGGCCTGGACTAGGATGAACAACTCGAGGATCTGTGATGCAAACCTGAAGGAGGCACTCACTCTCCGGTGCCTTCCCTGCACTCATGCGCCCTGACTGTGGGCGCTTCCTTGAATTTAGCACCTGGCTGTCTCACTTGCCTCACCCTAGTCTGAGCCCTGCCACCCAGTCCCACAAGTGCTTCTCTGCCCTTGCAGGAATCTGTGCTCTTTCTCTCACTTCCAGCTAAAAACCAGTTGCAGTGGCTCCCTTCCTTTCTGAATCTCCAACTCCTTGACAACTTCCCACTTTATCCCAAGCCTTATTCTCACCTCCCACAACCAAGCCTCTTTTGTCCTTAGGAATCTATGGCTGAGTTTTAAACAAGCCACCAAGAATTTTAGAAGTTAATAAGTGATTCCTGGGCCTTGTTTTGATTCAAAAAAAAAAAAAAAAAAAAGTTGCCAGGCACGGTGGCTCACACCTGTAGACCCAGTACTTTGGGAGGCCAAGGCAGGCAAATCACTTGAGCCCGAGTTCAAGACCAGCCTAGGCAACATAGCAAAACCCCATCTTCACAAAAAATTAGTCAGACATGGTGGTGCACACCTGTGGTTTCGGCTACTCAAAAGATTGAAGGAGGAGGATCACCTGAGCCAGGGAGTTCGAGGCTGTAGTGAACTCTGATTGCGTCACTATACTCCAGCCTGGATGACAGAGCAAGACTCCATGTCAAAAAAGAAAAAAAAAAAATCAGTAAAAGAAATTTTGTGTTATCCTGTGAAACTATGAAACCACCTTTAGTGATTTCATGCCCTAAAAATAAATCATCCAAAGTTCTTTCCAAAACAGATTTGTATCTAAGGATGACAGAAAATCTAACATGATATATCTTTCTACTTACTGATTAGATTACTTTATTAGATTAGATCCTGAAAATAGTTTTTTAGAGGAAAAGATAATGTCACAGAGACACCTCCTGGGGTTTTCTTCAGTCACCCAAAACCATCCCTTTTCCCATTCAACTTTCTTCCTTCCCTACAGGCAACTGTTCTATACCAGGCCTCTCTTAGAGAGGCATGTCTTATCCCTCAGGTGTGCGGAGAAACACGGCTTCTGCTGGAGATGGAAAAAGGACTCTGGGGAAGACAAGATGCCTCATGTCAAAGCAACAAGGTTCCAGTGAAGAGCTGCAGGCCTCAGAGGCAGGTAGGCAGAGCCATTTCTTGGTCCGAACGTCTTTTTTCTTCGGTGCCCAGCAAATTATCACAGTGAGCTGTCGGCATTTTCCCCACATCCTCCAGAAGCAGCCTCTGGATCCTAAACACAATTCTTCCTTTGATCCTTTTTTTTTTTTTGAGAAGGAGTCTCGCTCTGTCACCCGGGCTGGAGTGCAGGGGCCGGATCTCAGCCCCCTGCAAGCTCCGCCTCCCGAGTTTACGCCATTCTCCTGCCTCAGCCTCCTGAGTAGCTGGCACTACAGGCGCCCACCACCTCGCCCGGCTAGTTTTTTTTTTTTTGTATTTTTTTAGTAGAGACGGGGTTTCACCATGTTAGCCAGGATGGTCTCGATCTCCTGACCTCGTGATCCGCCCGTCTCGGCCTCCCAAAGTGCTTCCTTTGATTCTTTTGATGACAGTGCAACAGCAAAATGCTGTGGCAATCGAAACTGCCTGAAAACAGCAGATTAGCCATTCCAAGTTTTAATTGAGTTAATCAAAGAACTGTCAGCACAGATGCTGTCCATGGTTCTCCTAGAGATGAAATCTTGATGCTGTGTCCTTGAGACTTCTCAAGGACAGAACTGTGGAATATTCACAGGAGTAACTTCTACATGTGGTGAGGTCGAGGACAAGGATAGCAATGAAGATGCGCCAGACACTTAAAAACACTATCTCATTTAATTTTCCAAAGAGTCCAGCCAGACACATACCAATGTCCCCATTTTGCAAATGAAATTGAGGCTCAGAGAAGTTTTATGGTCACTCAGCTAGGAAAAGCTGGAATTAGAGTTGGAGCCTATGTCTAATCTTCTTAGTCTTCACACTCTTTGCCTCTGTTCACCCTCCTCATTGTTTCCTCCCACATGCAATGTGCCTAATACTCTTCTCAAGAGCAAACATGCTTGGTTCGTAGCTTGGGCCTTGGTCTTTCTTTTCAGAGCTTGAATCATAGGCAGCTAATGCTAAAGGGGTCTTCTCACACTGCTTTGTGCAATCCTCTAAATTATGATGAGAAAACTGAGGAACAATAGATTAAAGGGCTGTGCCTCTAGTGAGCCATTGAATCAATGTCGGCACCAGGACCACCATTGACTCTGGGGCAGTATGCTGGCACTTCATAGTGCTCTCAAAGTTGTGCAAGGGTCAGGCATGTGCCTCACACCTGTAATTCTAGCAACTGGGGAGGCTGAGGCAGGAGGATCCCTTGAGGTCAGTAGTTCAAGACTAGCCTGGGCAACCCCTTTTCCTAAAAAGTTGTAAAGCATGGTGGTGCACACCTGTAGTCTTAGCTACTCAGGAAGGTGAGGTAGAAAGATCCCTTGAGCCTAATAGTTCAAGGCTACAGTGAGCTGTGACCGCTTAAATGCACTACAGCCTGGGTGACAGAGCAAGATCAAACTTTTAAAACATATATATATATATATACATATATATATATAATACATACTTTTAAAGCTTGTACAAGGAGAGACTCATGTCATGGATGTGGGGAGCTGATTCTCTCAAGCCCCCAACTTTTCTGGGACACACAGGTAAGTGGGGAGCTCTGCAGTGACAGTGAGGGGCAGCACTCACATGTCAATCATGTTTGACTCTGGCACTTGCTGTTACTTTTCAGCAGAGCAATTCTAGTCACCAAAGCCCATAGAGAAAGCAGATATTAAACAGAAACGGATTTTCTAGCACTTTTTCTGCGTCAGATCTTTCATTTTCTTCTAGGACTTTCTGGTTCTCTCATCCTGGAATGTGGCAGTACAAGGTTTAAACTACTCTCCAAATCACCACCATTCTCTACTTCTTCAATTCCTTATTACCAATTTTCCAACGTGGCCCCTTGGGCTGAGTAATCCAGTCTATATAAACTCCACACACCCTCTACAGGTGATTTACCTGCTCCTAGATGACTGACTCCTCCCTCTAGTACCCCCCTCCTCAGTTCCGCTAAGCCAGAAGTTGCAGTCACAAATGTCTTCAGGAGCTAGGAAGATAAAGAGAAATGTGTGAAGTGGCAGGTGTATGATGATAGGGAATGGTGAGGAGGGTAGCAGACTAGAAGGTGCATGCCCCATCTACAGAAATTCAAATTTTAAAAAATATAAAGCATTCTGCTGACCAAGTGGAATCCGTGTACAGAACTGGATGCAGTGGCTGACATCGGTAATCTGAGCACTTTGAGAGGACAGGGCAGCAAGACAGCTTGAGTCCAGGAGTTTGAGACCAGCCTGGCCAACATAATGAGACCCTGTCTCTATAAAAAAAAATAGAAAATAAAAAAATTAGCTGGGCATGGGTGGCACACAACTGTAGTCCTAGCTACTCAATAGACTGAGTCTTGAGTAGCTACTCAGGAGGGCCTCTTGAGCCCAAGAGTTTCAAGCTGCAGTGAGCTATGAATGAGCCATTGCACTATAGTCTGAGTGACAGAGTGACAGCCTGTCTCCAGGAAAAAAAAAAAAAAGAATCCTTGTGCAGCCTGGATTCACCTGGATTCAGTGGGCACCAGTTTTCAATCTTGTCAGATCCCTCCTCTAACCTGTAGGCATTTCTTTCTTTAAATCCTTTCTCAAAGTCAAATTTGTTTCCTGAGTATTTTCTTTACTAATCACCACTCCTTTACATCCCTTTAAATTGTATATACAAATTATACCCTTTTATCTGACTTTCATATTTTGTGTATTTTAAAGGCAAGAATGGTTTATCTATGTTTGATATGTCAACTACTTGGGGCCCTACCTCAAATTTAGTTAATTGGAACCTCCAAGGAAATATACTGCAAAGCACACAAGTCTTATAAAAGAACTCTTATTTGGTACAAGTTCTATTCCTGTTTACATTTGTGTCACTAGAATCTTTGGAAATTCCTAACAATGGGGCAGAAGTTAGTTTTCTGCATCCCTATAGTTTGGAAGAAAGGGAAACATTCTGTTGTTAACTTACACAAATACAAATAAACCATATGGCTTTCTGAATGACTGAGTCACTATGACACCCAGCCAACTATGCCTCAACCATTTCTCACTTGTCTCCCAGAAAGCTGTCAACACAGTTCATCTTAATGACTCATCATTCTGTCATCTGCTGCCCTCTATTGGAAAGGAATACATATAGCCGACAGTGTGCTCCAGAATCCAGACCAACCTCCATAAAATAGTAACTGTCACACAGAAAAATCGTCACTACCTCTGTGGTTGGAGCGTTGGAGTGATATAACAAAAACATGACAAATGTCATGTAACAAAAACATGTCATATAACAAATGTCATATAACAAAAACATGACAAATGTCATCCCTACCTCTGTGGTTGGAGTGATATAACAAAAAACATGACAAATTACAGAAGAGTCAAGCTACAGGTTTTTTATTATGGAAAGCTAAGTTTGCATTGAAGTAAAATAGACAGGAATCAATGATTCACTGGTGGAATATGAAAAAAAATGAGGCTGGGAAGAAGCCAGAATGAGATCTTTATGCAATGCAACAAACGTGCCATTTTTTAAAAAATACCTTTTATTGGTGCCTTTTCTTCATTATAAAACTATACAAACTCTACAGGACACATTTTTAAAATTATATAAGTATGTGTTTATCTTAAAAATTATAGATAAGTGACCAAATAAAAATTCAACCATCCTCTATTAAAGAAACATTACTGGCAATATTACAAGTATATCATTCTAGATATTACATAATGCATAGGTAAACATATGATTTTGTTTCAAGAAACATAAGGTCTGGCTGGGCACAGTGGGTTACACCTGTGGTTCCTAGAATTTTGGGAAACCAAGGCAGGTGGATTGTTTGACCCCAGGAGATCGAGACCAGCCTGGGCAACATGGTGAAATTCCATCTCTACAAAAAATGCAAAAATTAGCCAGGCGTGGTTGCGCATGCCCATAGTCCCAGCTACTTGGGAGGCTGTGGTGAGAGGATCACTTGAGCCTGGGAGATGGAGGCTGCAGTGAGCCGAGATCACATCACTGCACTCCAGCCTTGGTGACAGAGTGAGACCCTATCTAAAAAATATATATTTTTTTAATTTTATATCACATTGTACACATTTATATATCACACTTTGCATCTCATTTCATCCTCTGCATCTTACAACAGTATGCTGAGGCCCTGAAAGGATACCTGTTTTCTGAAGTCATTATCTACCTTTATGTTTCAACCACTCAGAGTGTGAGCTCTGTAAATGTGCTATGACAAACAAAGTTACCTGCATTTCTCTTTTGGGGCCCTCTTTCATCCAACTATTCCAGCTGACAAACAAGTGACCAATCATAACGTATTTTATTTCTCATATCATAGTTAAAATAATCAATCTGGAAAATAAATTACACTGTGTAATGCAACTATACTCATCATGGTAAGTTGTTTAATTGTTTAAGATCTACTGCAGCACTGGATTTAGACTTTGTGGATATGGCACTCCATTCCTGCCTTAATAAATATTTTTAAAGTTATATCTATATGGAAGGGGCATTTTTCCTAAAAATTAGGAAAGACATTTAGCTCTCTTGAGAGAAAATTTCAAAAGCAACCAATCTGCAATTATCTTATAAATGAAACAGGATCCTCATTTCTCCAGTCATGTGTGGTTTGTTCCCATGTTATACACACAACAAGAAAAAGAGCAGCATCTACTTAAAGAAAAACCCTGATAGTAGGAATGAAAGACAGCATGACCAGATTTAATGTTAAAGCAAAACTAAAACCTCCAGGATGGTACTTAAGTGAGCATGATGGGAACGTATTGTTTCCTTATAATGATTTTAAATGGAAATTACAATTCAATCACAAATAAAAGTAAATTGTAGACAGTGAGGCGAACAAATCTGTTTCACTCGGATTCACGGTGATTATCAAATTAGCAGCTACTCATTCACCACTAACCATTTTCACTCTCTCAGTCTCCCTAACAGCCCTGAACTACAGCTTCATGGTGATTGCAATGGTGGCAGCTCATCAAGGCTGTATTTTAGCTGTGCTTTTATCTTCCGTGTTTTTCTTGCTCATTGTTTAGCAAGGTAGAGGGGGAAGAAAAGCACTGGGAGAGTGAGAATGAGTACCTGTGCCTGTTTTAAAGATTGTGCAACACCAGGTGAAGGCCTAACATCTGGCTCCAGGCTGCCCTCCTGACCTGTCTCTAGTACTTCCCCTTCTCCAACCCCACTCTAGCCACACTGGTCTCCTCACTGTTCCTGCACACACCAAGCACACTTCTGCCTCATGGACTTTGCATCTGCTGTTGCCTCAGCTGGAACCCCCTTCCCACCCACATCCACAATATTTACTGCTCCTCTTCACTAGGGTCTGAGTCCAAATATTACTTCCGCAGAGAGGTTAGCCTTCCTTAACAGGCCCTTTTTAAAACAGCACCACCTGTCACTCTCCACCCCCCTCACTCTGCTTTGTTTCTTCCTAAAACATTTATTTGAACCAATACCCGATACTATATACCTACTGGGCATCTCTATTTTCTAATTTGTATTGATACATAATAGCTGTACCTTTTCATGGTACATGTGGTCATTTGATAGTCATACAATCACATCAGGGGAATTGGAATATCCATCACCTTAAGTATTTATCTTTCCTTGATGCTAGGCTGTGTGTTTCTTTATTGAAAGAACCTAATATCAGCCAGGAGATTCTGACCAAAGAGGTCCAGGGTAGATCTGGCTGTACATATGTTGAAAAGGTCACCAGGAAATGCTGACGCACACCCTAGTTAAGAATCGCTGGCTTAATGGCTATTACAGCTTCTGGGGTCATGAGGTCTTGATTAAAATTCCAGCTGGACGGGCATGGGACGGTGCAGGTCTAGGCCCAGTCGGTGGCATGGTAGCAATAATACCCGTCTCCCACAGCTGTGCTGAAAATAACAGGAGATGATGGATTTGAGCACCTCCTGAACTGGAAAGTGCTATATAAGCACTTATTATTAGTGCCCCATTTTTTTTCTGAAAGTGAATTCCTTATATTTTGAAGAAAGAAAAATTTTAAAATAGTAATAAAATTCTATTTGTGTTTAGAACCCCACACAATATTTCTGAATCAGATTGAACAAATCAGTTGCTTTCCTGTTAACTCAAAATTGTATGTCCATTTTTATCTCTAAAGGCAGTGCAAAGGGAAACAAATAAAATTTAGCCAATACTTGTAGCCGATCTAAGTAATTCCAAATTCCAAAATTTAGAATATTAATAATAGCTAACTGCGATTTGGCCGGCATCGCCCCGGCGCCGATCTATGGGCAAGGGAGCAGCCTCCCGGGCTGAGAGTTTCCTGAACGTCACCCCTGGGCCCGCTGCTCCATAAGGTGGAAGTGGCTGCTCCGCCCGTGGCGCATGCCCAGGAGCGCGGACAGGTGGAGGCGGGAAAAGTACTGCCTGGAAAGACCAGGACACAGCACGTCAGGAAGCAGCAAGCAGAAATAGGGCGTTTTGGAAACACTGGCTCTAATCACAGGAGAGTCCAATGTGCGTCGTTGAAGGAGTGGCCTATCACCTTCTGTGATAGGAAATAGTCCTCCAGAGAACTGATGTATGGTCGCCTTTTATGACAGAGATCACCAGGAAAGGACTTAAGAACACACAAGTGGGGACGTTTTGTTATTCGTGTTTCTAGAACCAAGGTAATAAAGGTATATTTTATAGATGTGCTTCTCATGGCACTACCCAGGTTTCATTGGATCAAGGGTGACACCTAGTGGGGAGACTGTGCTAAACTCTTATTTTCTGTCAAAAAATTCAAATTAGTTTGTAAAATTATCCCACATATAACCAAGGTATCATAAAACCAATGTCTTTGACAATTGCACCCAAAATCCTGTGATTTCATTCTCCATAGGAACAACAGAAAAAGGGGACTGACACACTGAAACTAGATTTAAACAAGCCAGAAAATATATATGCCTATGAAGAAACAGATAAACTGAAACCCTGTCTCTACTAACAATACAAAAATTAGCCAGGTGTGGTGGCGCACTCCTGTAATCTCAGCTACTCAGGAGGCTGAGGAAGGAGGATCTCTTGAACCTGGGAGGCAGAGGTTGCCGTGAGCCGAGATCATGCCACTGCACTCCAGTCTGGGTAAGAGTGAGACTGTCTCAAAAAGAAAAGAAAAAACTAAGCTTTGTCCCAACCTTCTTTAACATGGTGAACATTTTCCATCAGAGGGAGAGAGGAGAATTAGGATTTGACTAGGAATCTGTGGCAAGGACTTTTTAATTGAAAGCAGGTGAAAAATAGTGGCTAGTGCTACCAGAAGCCCTGCTGAGCAGCCTGGCCTGGGGCAGTTGTCCCCTTTGCCTTGTGGGATCCACGAATCAACCCTTGCCCTGCATTTCTGAAGTTCTGCAATTCACATGCCGTGTTACACCAACCAGGACTGTCTAGGGGCCACCTTGGGCTTCTCACCCCAGATGCTGTCACCATTTTTTCTGACTGTCAAATCAGGGCATATAACCTAACACCTACCTAGTCAGACTATAAAACAGTCATTACAGTCATTGAACTAAGTAAGGCCTCCCTCCAGAAACTTAAGATATTAACTTGCTGTAACTACAGAGATCTGTATTTTTTGTTTATTTGTTTGTTTGTTTTTAAGACAGATTCTCACTCTATCACCCAGGCTAGGGTGCAGTGGCATGATCTCAGCTCACTGCAACCTCTGCCTCACAGGTTCAAGCAATTCTCATCTCAGCCTTTTGAGTAGCTGGAGCTACAGGCACCCACCAGCACACCTGGCTAATTTTTGTATTTTTGTAGAAATGGTGTTTCACCATATTGGTCAGGCTGGTCTCAAACTCCTGACCTCAGGCGATTCACCTGCCCTTGCCTCCCAAAGTGCTGAGATTACAGGCATGAGCCACTGGGGCACCCAGCCTATATTTGACCTTTTTGATTTCCATAAATAACTTATTCTGCTTTCTAAATTCCCTCTGGGATAATATTTTGCTTTCCGCCCCCACCCCACCCCCCAGGAATAACCATTTGCTATCATTCAGGAAAAGGATTTTATCAGGTGCTAACAGTTTCCTATTTCCCTTTTATCCATGATTGCAGCTTTCTGGTTTCTCACCCACTCCCCTCTAAGTCTCTAAGTCACCTTCTCACAGGATTCTTGAGGCCCCAACCCAGGGTTTCCATCTCAGAGTCCTCCCACCCAGGGCCTTCCTTCCAGCTGTCTCACAATGATTCCTCTGAAACTCACCGAGTAAACATTAATTTGCCATGAAACAGCTCCCACTTGAGCGTCTTCCATTCCACTAGAAGCGTGCACTTTATGACTCCCATGCCTGGTCTGCACCATGCTGTTGGTTTGCTCTGGCAGCCCTGTTGAGCCTAATGGTATAATTCATTCCCGTTTGTTTTATTGTTTAAATCAAATTAAAATGTGTATTTGGCCGGGATATAGTGTATTCACTTGTGTGTATTTTAATTTACACACATGAACCCAGTGTTGAGACCCAGAGGCCCAGTTTAAAAATTAGAAGTTTTCAAAGCGATGCTGCTACAATAAACAATAGTTAAAAGACTTCACAGACAGCAAATATTTAAAATAAGTTTAATTACCAAGAACTACTGGTCTTTGAGCCCAAGGAAGTATGACTCCCATCTGCAAGGTTCCCACACCTGGTGGCAACAGAGTGACCAGATACCTTTCATAGATCTCCTGAGCTGAAGTCTCCAGGCAGGGACCTAGAATCTCTATTTTCCGCAAGCTCTCAGCCAGCCCCACATATTTTTCAGTCCAGTGTTTGAAAGCACTGCTCTGAATTGCAGTTCAAACCTCACTTCTTTCAGAAACATTTGATAAAGCAACTTCTGCCAGTGTTTACCAGTCTAAAGTCATGCATATCATCTTGATTCTTGTCATATCTATGTACCACCTCTACTGTAATTTACCTAATAATATGTGTATGCCAATTGGCTTATATTTTTGCATAAATGAACTTAGTTGTTTAAAAACTATATCATTGCCAAGAAACCACGACTTTGTTGTATTTTATTTTTTCTTTTTTTTTGAGACATGGTCTCGCTCTGTCCCCCAGGCTGGAGCACAGTGGTGTGATCTCGGCTCACTGCAAGCTCCTCCTCCCGGGTTCACGCCATTCTCCTGCCTCAGCCTCCCAAGTAGCTGGGACCACAGGTGCCTGCCACCTCGCCCGGCTAATTTTTTTGTATTTTTAGTAGAGATGGGGTTTCACCGTGTTAGCCAGGATGGTCTCAATCTCTTGACCTTGTAATCCGCCTGCCTCAGCCTCCCAAAGTGCTGGGATTACAGGCGTGAGCCACCTCACCTGGCCATATTTTTCTGATATACAATACAATAAAATGTACGAGTAAAAATTGCTTTCAAATGTTCTTCCCTGTAACAGTAAACATAGTTTTTACATCAATGGGGTAGCCTTGCAATATCTGAGAAAACACTAATAAAAGGATATAATCTGATCCCACCTTTCCTCCAAAGATAGCTCTAAGGAAAAATGTAAACAGGGAAGTTTTGTATTGAGGGCCTCATTCCTCATCCATGTCCTCCTTCCTTTAAACAGTAATCACATAAATCACTGGGGGTGGGGCCTGGGTATCCAGTGATTCTAATATGAGCTAGGGGGAAAAGTCATTATGTCATTTCCCTTTCAGAAGACATTTCTCCTCAACAATGAACCTCATTCCTCCTACCACATCCACAGGGTCAGCCTTTACACACTGAGAGAAAGCCAATTTTCAGGCTGTCCTAAATTCATACTTACATCAATATGTCTATATATCCACTACTGAAGGGCTTGTTTTCCTTATTTCTTTTCTTTTTTTTTTC